>NC_087349.1:38225315-38528345 GCF_030014295.1 Loxodonta africana
CATGTCCAAAGTATGTAAGACACAGTCTCACCATCCTTGCTTCTAAGGAGCATTCTGGTTGTACTTCTTCTAAAATAGATTTGTTCGTTCTTTTGGCAGTCCGTGGTATATTCAATATTCTTCGCCAACACCACAATTCAAAGGCATCAATTCTTCTTCGGTCTTCCTTATTGATTGTCTAGCTTTCACATGCATATGATGTGATTGACAATACCATGGCTTGGGTCAGGCGCACCTTAGTCTTCAAGGTGACATCTTTGATTTTCAAAACTTTAAAGAGGTCCTTTGCAGCAGATTTACCCAACGCAATGCATCTTTTGATTTCTTGACTGCTGCTTCCATGGCTGTTGATTGTAGATCCAAGTAAAATGAAATCCTTGACAACTTCAATCTTTTCTCCATTTATCATGATGTTGCTCATTGGTCCAGTTGTGAGGATTTTTGTTTTCCTTATATTGAGGTGCAATCCAAACTGAAGGCTGTGGTCTTTGATCTTCATTAGTAAGTGCTTCAAATCCTCTTCACTTTCAGGAAGCAAGGTTGTGTCATCTGCATAACGCAGGTTGTTGATGAGTCTTCCTCCAATCCTGATGCCCCGTTCTTCTTCATATAGTCCAGCTTTTCATATTATTTGCTCAGCATGCAGATTGAATAGCTATGGTGAAAGAATACAACCCTGACACACACCTTTCCTGACTTTAAACCAATCAGTATCCCCTTGTTCTGTTTGAACAACTGCCTCTTGATCTACGTGAAGGTTCCTCATGAGCACAATTAAGTGTTCTGGAATTCCCATTCTTCACAATGTTATCCATAGTTCGTTATGATCCACACAGTCAAATGCCTTTGCGTAGTCAAGAAAACACAGGTAAACATCCTTCTGGTATTCTCTGCTTTCAGCCAGGATCCATGTGACATCAGCAGTGATATCCCTGGTTCCACATCCTCTTCTGAAACCGGCCTGAATTTCTGGCAGTTCCCTGTCTATATACTGCTGCAGCTGTTTTTGAATGATCTTCAGCAAAATTTTGCTTGCGTGCAATATTAATGATATTGTTCTATGATTTCCACATTTGGTTGGATCACCTTTCTTGGGAATAGGGATAAATATGGATCTCTTCCAGTCAGTTGGCCAGGAAGATGTCTTCCATATTTCTTGGCATAGATGAGTGAGCACTTCCAGTGCTACATCTGTTTGTTGAAACATCTCCATTGATATTCCATCAATTCCTGGAGCCTTGTTTTTTGCCAATGCCTTCAGAGCAGCTGGGACTTCTTCCTTCAGTACCATTGGTTCCTGATCATATGCCATCTCTTGAAATGGTTGAACATTGACTAATTCTTTTTAGTATAATGACTCTGTGTATTCCTTCCATCTTCTTTTGATGCTTCCTGTGTCGTTTAATATTTTCCCCATGGAATCCTTCACTATTGCAACTCAGGGATTGAATTTTTTCTTCATTCTTTCAGCTTGAGAAATGCCGAGCGTGTTCTTCCCTTTTGGTTTTCCATCTCCAGCTCTTTGCACATGTCATTATAATACTTTACTTTGTCTTCTCGATAGGCCCTTTGAAATTTTCTGTTCAGTTCTTTTACTTCACCAATTCTTCCTTTTGCTTTAGCTGCTCGATGTTTGAGAGCAAGTTTCAGAGTCTCCTCTGACATCCATCTTGGTCTTTTCTTTCCTGTCTTTTCAGTGACCTCTTGCTTTCTTCATGTGTGATGTCCTTGATGTCATTCTACAACTTGTCTTCAGTCACTAGTGTTCAGTGTGTCAAATCTGTTCTTCAGAAGGTCTCCAGTTTAGGTGGGATATAATCAAGGTCATATTTTGGCTCTCCTGGACTTGCTCTGATTTTCTTCAGTTTCAGCTTGAACTTGCATATGAGCAGTTGCTGGTCTGTTCCACAGTCGGCCCCTGGCCTTGTTCTGACTGATGATATTGAGCTTTTCCATTGTCTCTTTCCACAGACATAGTTAATTTGATTTCTGTGTGTTCCATCTGGCAAGGTCCATGTGAGTAGTCGCTGTTTATGTTGGTGAAAGAAGGTATTTGCAATGAAGAAGTCGTTGGTGTTGCAAAATTCTATCATTCGATCTCCAGCATTGTTTCTGTCACCAAGGCCATATTTACCAACTACTGCTCCTTCTTCTTTGTTTCCAACTTTTGCATACCAATCACCAGTAATTATCAACGCATCTTGATTGCATGTTCGATCAATTTCAGACTGTAGCAGCTGACATAAATCTTCTATTTCTTCATCTTTGGCCTTAGTGGTTGGTGTGTAAATTTGAATAATAGTCATATTAACTGGTCTTCCTTGTAGGCATATGGATATTATCCTATCAGTGACAGCGTTACACTTCAGGATACATCTTGAAACATGCTTTTTGACGATGAATGCAACACCATTCCTCTTCAAGTTGTCATTCCCAGCATAGTAGACTGTATGATTGTCCCATTCAAAATGGCCAATAGCAGTCCATTTCAGCTCTCTAATGCCTAGGATATCGATGTTTATGCGTTCCATTTCATTTTTGAGGATTGCCAATTTTCCTAGATTCATACTTTGTACATTTCAGGTTCCAGTTATTAATGGATGTTTGCAGCTGTTTATTCTCATTTTGAGTTGTGCCACATCAGCAAACGAAGGTCCTGAAAGCTTTACTCCATCCACGTCATTAAGGTCGACTCTACCTTGAGGAGGCAGCTCTTCCCCAGTCACCATTTGAGTGCCTTCCAACCTGGGGGGCTCATCTTCTAGCACTATATCAGACAATGTTCTGCTGCTGTTCATAAGGTTTTCACTGGCTAATGCTTTTCAGAAGTAGAGTGCTGGTTCCTTCTTCCTAGTCTTAGTCTGGAAGCTCAGCTGAAACTTGTCCTCCGTGGGTGACCCTGCTGGTATCTGAATACCGGTGCCACAGCTTCTAGCTTCACAGCAACATGCAAGCCCCTGTAGTACAACAAACTGACAAGACCTGTGCCATTTAACATTATGGCACTTGTATTGGGAAACCAAAAAAAAAAAAAAGCTGCTGTTGGGTAGATTCCAACTCATAGTGAGCGTATAGGACAAAGTAGAACTGCCCGGCAGAGTTCCCAAGGAGCGGCTGGTGAATTTGAAGTGCCGACCTTTTGATTCACAGACAGCTTCTTAACCACTGTGCTATGAGGGCACCAATATTGTGTGATTGTTCTCCATTTGGTCATCTGACGTGATTTTCCTGTGTGTTTTAATCCTACCTCTATGATGTTAATGAGGCAGGATTAGAGGCAATTATATTAATGAGCCAGGACTCAATTTACAAGATTAGGTTGTATTTTGAGTCAGTATCTTTTGAAATATAAAAGAGAGAAGTGAACAGAGAGACAGGGGGACCTCCTACCCCTAAGAATGAAGAACCAGGAGGGGAGTGTGTCCTTTGGACGTGGGGTGCCTGTTACGAGAAGCTCCCAAATCAGGGAACGATTGATGACAAGGACCTTTCCCCAGAGCAGAGAGAGAGAGAGAGAAAGCCTTCCCCTGGAACTGGCACCCTGAATTTGGACTTTTCTAGCCTCTTAGACTGTGAGAGAATAAATTTCTCTTTGTTAAAGTGATATACTGACGGTATTTCTGTTATAGCAGCACAGGATAACTAAGACAGGCAGTAACCTACTTTATTTTTTAACTTTTTTTTAAAATTATACTTTAGATGAGGGTTTACAGAACTTTCTCATTAAAGTTAGTACACATATTGTTTTATGACATTGGTTAACAACCCTACGGCATGTCAACACTCTTCCATCTCAACCTTGGGTTCCTTATTACCAGCTTTCCTGTCCCCTTCTGCTTTGTAGTCCTTGTCCCTGGTTTGGTACTTAGTCTCATTTTGTTTTATGGACCTGTCTAATCCTTGGCTGAAGTGTGAACTTCAGCAGTGACTTGATTACTGAGCTAAAAGGGTATCCAGGGGCCATACGTTCAAGGTTTCTTCTGTCTCTGTCAGGCCAGTAAGTCTGGTCTTTTTTTGTAAGTTAGAATTTTGTTTTACGGTTTTCTCTAGCTCTGTCTGGGACCCTTTTTTGTATTCCTGTCAGAGCAGTCAGTGGTGGTAGCTGGGCACCGTCTAGTTGTACTGGAGTCAGCTTGGTGGAGGCCATGGTAATTGTGGTACATTAGTCCTTTGGGCTAATCTTTCCCTTGTGTCTTTAGTTTTCTTCATTCTCTCTTGCTTCTGAAGGGGTGAGACCAGTGAGGTATCTTAGATGTCCACTCACAAGCTTTTAAGACCTCAGATGCTACTCACCAAAGTAGAATGTAGAACATTTTCTTTATGAATTATGTTATGCCAATTGAGCTAGATGTTCCCCGAGATCATAGTTCCCACAGACCTCAGTCCAGCAATTCAGTCCGTCAGGGAGTCTGGATGTGTCTATGGAATATACATGACCTTGCTTTGTACAAATACAGCAACCTACTTTAGAATGAGCAAGAAGGGAGGGCCTCACTGGGGACGTAACATTCAGCAGAGATTTGATGGATGTGGAAGATTTATTCAGCCTGGTAAAGATTTGGGAGAAGAGTGTGTGTATGTACCCTGGGGAAGGAAAGAGCTTGACTTTCAAAAGAGTCAAATATCAATGTGATGGTTAAGAGTGAAGGCAAAAGTGGTGCAATATGGGATTGTGCTATTTGACTATTTTTGTTTTCTCAGAGTATGAGGTGAGGTTTCTTAAGTACGTATGTTGGTTACAAGTGGTAGAAAATATATGGTGTAAGAGATCAGGATAATTCACTAAAATCATTTGAAAAATGAGACAAATTAGTGTTATGTTTTGTTGTCAGTTATTAAATGATTGGAAAAATAGATCAAATAATCTGATTGCCTGGTGGCACAGTGGTTAAGAGCTTGGCTCCTAACCAAAAGGTTGGCAGTTTGAATTCACCAGCCACTACTTGGAAACCCTATGGAGCAGTTCTACTTTGTCCTAAAAGGTTGCTATGAATAAGAATCCCTTCAACGGCAATGGGTTTTTTTTTACAGGTTAAACAATTCTTGGTTTCGGTATTGTAAATATTTTCATTTTGTATATGCACGTATCTGAGGCACAGAGGCACACACCATTTATTTACTTAGCTGTAGTTCTTTAAAGAATTCTTACCTGTGTTGATTAAATTGTTTTGGGATAATCTCTATTAATGTCAATATTTATTTACCACGTTGTCTTTAATAAACCAGGCCAGGGTCAATTTCCACTTTTCCTTTATTGAGTTATCTTCTTGCAAAATGAAAAACCATAGTCTTTTTCAAGATTTTTGTTCTACTCTGCTAAAGGGAAACAAAAGATATGCTTACCTATGGGTTTTTGTGTGTGCACAAGTGTGATTCTTTCAGGGAACAGCGTGATCCTTGATCTAATGAAATGACCTAGATATTCTAGTCAGAAGGAGCTGCTGGAAGCATATTTTTCACTTGTAACTTGTGTAATTCCATTTCTATTTCATTATCTAAATTTGTAACCTATTTTATTATACTTTATTCTAGATGCATGCATTTGTCAAACCAATGCAATAGAAATTCTGCCTTATGGTCCTGAGTGTTACATTGAGAACGTTTTTGTCCCTCAAGGCGAGTTGAAATTCTGTGTTGCTTGGGTACTTTATTCTTTCCACTATCTGTCCACAATTGTTTGTTAACTGACTCTAATAAAATAAATCCAGTTTTATTGACAGTACGGCCTAAGCTAATCTGCTGCAAAAGTCCTCTTTAAAGTGTTAAAAAGCGAAGATACCACTTTAAGGACTAAGGTGCTCCTGACCCCTGCCATGGTGTTTTCGGTTGCCTCATATGCATGTGAAAGCTGTACAATGAATAAGAAAGACTGAAGAAAAATTGGTGCCTTTCAATTAGGGTGTTGGTGTAGAATATTGAATATACTATGTACTGCCAGAAGAACAAACAAATCTGTTTTGGAAGAAGTACCGCCAGAACGCTCGTTAGAAGCAAGGATGGAGTGACTGTCTCACGTACTTTGGGCATGTTATCAGGAAGAACCAGTCCTTAGAGAAGAACATCGTGCTTGGTAAAGTAGAGGGTCAGTGAAAAAGAGAAAGACCCTCAAACAGATGGATTGACACTGTGGCTGCAACCATGGGCTTAAGAATAACAAAGATCGTGAGGATGGCACAGGACCAGGCAGTGCTTCCTTCTGTTGTACATAAAAGGCTGTTGTGAGTTGGAAGTGACTCGATGCCAGTTAACAACCACTAATATGGCCTAAGTTAACTTCTGCATAGAGCTGTACTGAGCAGGAAATTGGCACTGGGCAAATCCACATTTGATCTATGGTGCTGTACCCTTTCCTGTCACCACCCACCTCTGGAGGTGACTGCAGTTTCAAGTTCATTCCTAACCTGTCTGGGTTCTTCATCATTGTGCACCCTCAAGAGTCTTGCTGCCCAGTTTTAAGAAATGTTTTTACTCTTTCCCCATAATAAAATTTAAATGCCTTCTCTTTCATTCCTTCCAAATTCAGATAAATGACCAGTTGACTAATCTGATAAACTGGTGAAAGAGTTTGGGTTAATCCTAATGCTTTCCACTTTAGTTTTTTTTTTATTGTTACAAACCAAAGGGATAAAGTGTCCAATGGACTATTATTATGGGTTGACCTAAGAGATTTAAAATACGTAAATATTTCTTAAATTTTTATTATGTAATTCATATTTCTTAAGTATAATTTTCAGTTAAGGATATTATCTTTTATAAAGGATATTATCTTTAAAAACGATATTTTTATCATTCTGCCGCATTCTCTGATGGCTATACCAGGTCTCTCTTCTGAGGTCCCGACTTAAACATTCAATTTTTCTCTTTCACATCTTCACTTGGATACCTCAGACTCAGCTTGTTCAAAACTGAACCAGGTACCCTTCCATGTTCCCAGTCTGAGTGAATGATACCACAATTCATGCAGTTGTCTGATTTGCAAGTCTCAAGTTCATTGTTGAAACCTCTTGCTGCCTCTCCCCTCATATTCATTCCACCACCAAGTCCAATCTTATTTTCGTCCACTGCCATCCATCTCCAGTGATACCTCCTAGCCCAGGATTACTGCAGTCCTCAATTAATCAGTGTCCCCTCATCGACTCAGCTTCACTTAGCTTTTTACCATACTGCATCTAAAGTGATGTTTTTAGAATTAAAATTCACCCCCATGTGAAAAGCCTTTATTGACTTCATGGATCTTAAGATGAAGATCAAAATGATTGATGTGACCTAAATGGTCCTGTAAGATCTGGTCCCTTCCTGCCTCTCCAGCCTTACTCTCCTCTCCCTGTGTTCATGTAGTATTTGAAATAAAATTACATGTGTAAAAAAATGAAAGTTATAAAACATAGTAAGAAAACTGAGCACCATGAATCTGTGGCACAGTGGTTAAGCGTTTGGCTGCTAACCAAAAGGTTGGCAGGTTGAATCCACCAACTGCTCCTTGGAAACCCGATAGAGCAGTTCTACTGTGTCCTATAGGGCTGCTATGAGTCCCAATTCACTCAACAGCAACTTTTCTTTTTTTTTAATATCCACATGTAGGGTATCCGTGGGTAGCGCAGATGGTTAAGTGCTAGACTACTAACCCAAGGGTTGCCAGTTCACATCCATCAAGAGGCACCTCAGAAGTAAGACGTGGTGACCTGCTTCCAAAAGGTCACAGCCTTGAAAACCCTGTGGAACAGTTCTACTCTGCACACATGGGGTCGCTGTGAGTCAAAGTAGACTTGAAGTCAACAACAGCAACATGTCTACCTGTGTGTTCCTTTACTGTCTTGTTCTCGCTGAGATGTAACCACTGAGGTTTGTGTATTTTCAAACCTTTACTTGAAAAAAATTAATATTATCACATATGTGTGTATTTGTGTATCTTAAAAAATGTATTATTTAGATTTTTGCTTTTGAACTTTATAAAAAAGATACCATATTGGGCAAATAATTTATGCATTGCTTTTTCCATTCAACATTGTTTTCTACAATTAATTCATGTTCTTCTGTACAGCGTGAGTTCATTCATTTTATCATTCTAAAATATTCCAGTGTGAATGTTTTATAATGTGTTTATCATTGTCCAGCCACTGGACGTTTAGTTTCTTTCTGGTTCTTTTGCTTTTATGGACATACTGATGTAAATATTCTTGTCCACCTCCAGGTGTGTAAGTACAATCTACGGTGTGAACCTGGAAGTGGACTTATTGGCTTATTTGTTCATCCTCACAAATTTAGGGATGAATTTTTTTCACAGGGGTTGCAACAGTTTACATTGTTTGTGTTCCCATTCATTCAAAACTTGGTGTTGTGAAACTTCTTAATTTTGTAAGTACAATGATAGAAAATTATATATTATGGTTTTAATTTTCATTTCTGTCATTAGTAATGAGCTGAGCATCATCTAAAAATATGCTTATGAAGTAGATGTGTTTCCTTTTGTTTGTAATGCCTGTTTATGTCTTATGCTTATTTATCTTTTGGGTTGTTAGTCTTTTTCTGCTTGATTTGTAGTTTTTTACATATACAACTTCTGTGTATATGTTCTGGGGAAATATTCTTGTATGTGGCTTGTATTTTTATTTTCTTAATCATCTATTTCAGTGAAAGAAGTTCTTAATTTTAATGTCATTCAACTTTTCAGTATTTTCTATGGTTAATGCTATTAATGATTTTCTTTTCACATTCAGGTCCTTATTTCATTGGAAATTAATTTTTAAAAAACTTTTTAGTTCTTTTGTCTTTATTTTGATTACCAATACATTTGATTTAGATTTGTTTCTAGAGTGTTACTTTTTTTCTGATTTGTCTTGATTTGTGTGTGTGTATGTGTGTGTGTATCATATATACAAGTACATGTGTGTACTTTTTATACCCGATTCTATCTTAATGTGTTTCTTGATATTTTACTGTATATATTTAATAATATCTAAAGTTAAACAGCATCCTGGTCTCCTCATCAGACATACTAAGACATTAAAAATTTTAACTTGGATCACCATTTGTCACCCTCAGTTACTATTATCAGTTACCATTGAGTTGTTTCTGGCCCCAGAGTATAATAGTGCTCCATCGGGTTTTCAATGGCTAATTTTTGGAAGTAGATCACAAGGTCTTTCATCCTAGGCACCTCTAGGTGGACTTGAACCTCCAAACTTTTGATTAGCAGTTGACCACTTAACCACTTGCACCACTCAGGGATTTCCAATTAATATTATTATCTAATATTTTTAGTCCTGATTTTTATAAACTTCACAAATTTGGTGTTATTATTATTAATTTATATATTTTTGCTTTGGTTTATGTACCTGTCTGCCATTTTATTTGCTTACCATTTTCCTCATCTGAAACAGTCCTTCTGGAGTCATCTTACTGTATGAAATCTGTTGATAATAAACTCTTATTTTTTATTCATTTCTAGGTGTTTTCATTTCTCCTGAGATCTTAGGTATATAATTCTGAGTTGCTGGTTATTTGCTCTCAACACAATAAGGGTATTCTACTGTTTTTTGGCTTTGATTGTCGCTGCTGAGAATCTGCAGTCAGTGTAATTAATCATTTCTTTCTAGGTAATCTGTATTTTTTTGTTTTAAGCTGTCTTTAAGATTTGTTATTCATACAGTTTCTGTAAATCGTGTCTAAGCACAGAGTTTTTATTTATCCAGTTTGGGATGCTTTATCTTTATTGAATATGTAGATTTTTTGGTTTGAGAGATTTTGTTTCAGTTTTTAAAAGTTATCAGTCATTCCCCCTTAAATATTACCCATCTATTCTTCTTATTCTTCTTACGTCTTATTCTGCTACTCTGGTTGGATTATGTCATTCAGTCTTCTATATTTTTAAACCTATTTCTCTTCATGTTGCATTCTTTAGCAATTTCCTCACATCTTTCAGTTTACTAATTCTCTTTTCTGTTGTGTCTGTTCTGTTTAACAATTATAATTCTTATTGTAGGTTCTGTTTTTTCAATTTTTTTTTAAGTCTACCACTGCTTGCTCATCATTTGAATCCATCCCTTTCTTTATTTTTAAACATCATTTTATAAACCAAAGCCTAAAACCAAACCAGTTTCTACTCATATGGGACACCATCAGGCCCTTCTGAGTTTTCACCCTTAAATTGGGAGTCTCAGGCTAAACTTCTCCACTTTGCTTGCATATGACCCGGGACCTAGACTCATGATTATAGTATGGATCTTGCCGACTGCCCCCAAGGTAATCCCACATTTTCTGTGTGCGTCTCAATACACATGATTTGGCTTCAGCTTGTAACTTTTCCTTTCTCTCTCTGCTGCATAGAAATATCTTTTACTTGCTGCAAGCCCGACAGTGCAACCAAAATTGTTAGTACTGGATTTACTTGTGTGACCATTGAAGGTCTTCCCAAGAGTGTTAGCCACGTTATCTCAGGTAGAAATCTTTTTCAGATTCATCTGGAACTACTGCTTACTACACTGTTTATATTCTAACTTCACTTATTTTTTGTTTTTGTGCTTTGATGATGCCTTGTTCATTTCTATTACAGGGCTTCTGTACATTTTGTTGCCTTCGTCAGACCTCTCCCTTTTTAACTTGCACCTATTCTTTAGCTCTCAACTCAAGCATTTCTTTTTCAAAGAAATCTTTCTTGTATTACCCTTCTTTAGTAAGCTCAAGCCTCAGACAGGTCCTTTTGTTACAAATACTCCAAATCTGTGCTCCTTTCTTCAAAACGTACCTCAGTTTGTAATCAGACAGTTAATAGTTTGAGTATTTGATTAATGTTTGTCTTTCACCCCCTCACCAAACTGATAGCTTCATGAAAACAAGTTTCACAGCATTATAATATCTTCTGTGCTTGGCACAGAGCCTGGTACCTGGGTGGTGGTCAATAAATATTTGATGGAAAAACTGAGTGAGTGATTCAGTGAAATACTACCTCAACCTAAAAATTACTGTGATACAGAGCTAGAATTGTTCTACCTTTATTTTTTTTTAATATAAACTAAGAGGTTTAATTATTTAATGTTTTCTGAAAAACACCATTGTATGTGAGCATATGAGTATATCATCACTTTTATGGGTATATCATCAGTAATATCAAAACTGTCTTATAAATAGGAATAAAATTAGTTCTTCATCTTATTGATCTTTCTTTTGCATTTCTTTCTCTTTAAAAATCTCTTTATTTCTCAAACTGTTGTGCTCTGTAGAGTGTGGAAGACCAGCTGTTGTTAGAGTTGACACCAAATCTTAGGTAGGTACTTGTGAAATGAAGAAATGAATTATTTACAAGAAGCTGTCCTTCACATTTATAAATTGGTTGTAGAAATGATCCAGTGATGAATAATGCTGAGCACTAGCTGCCCCACTTTCATGATTAAAACAAATGCCCCAGGTACACATTTTTTCTATGCTGTCATAAATAAAGTCTCTGTCACCCCAGAAACTCACTATTGTTTGTTTTCTATTTGATGAAGTCCAAAGAGATCTTCTGTGGTTATGGTTGGGAATTTGTTAAAGCTTGAAAATCCCTGTTGTTCCATAAAGCTCAAAATAAACCATATGCTAGCCCATACACACTGTCCAGAGTCTTTTTTGGAATTACATCGAAGAGCTGAGAAAATGTAGCACAGAGATTTGTACCAAAGGTTACATAATCTTCAGTTCTTTACACTTGGGCTTTTTCTGAACATTTCTCTAATGTAACATTTTCCACATATTTAGACAGAATTTAGAATCGTTTTTCATGGTAAAAAAAAAAAACTCTCTAATTGAAGCTTATCAACACTTTGCCTTTGAAATGGAAAAGCCTGTTGTGTGCTAATGATACGGAGTATTTTACCATAAGCAATAATTCATTTTCTCTTTCAGTCAAACACCCTGGAAATTCTTCACTAAGTCCACTTTTGTTCCATGTTGAGGTCATGCCCAATGGGAAGTTCAGCCCTTAAACAACAGATTAACCTATAAAGTTGGGAAAAGATGGATGGAGCAGTGGTAGCACATTCAGCAGTACCCATCCTAGCAGAAACCAAGGATGATTTTGACCCTAAGAAAAAGCAGTTACCTTGATCACCTGATTGTGATTTTCATACCTAGAGTTGATAAAATCATAACTGGTGCTTGTGTATCACCTGCTAGCCTAACAGCTTCTCTCCCATGGTTTAGTGCTTTCAGTGATCTCAGTATTTCCTTTCAAAAGGAAATTAAGGATTGTTTAATTTATTGTATTTTTTAAAAGAATTATAAAATGTAATTGTTAAGTATTAGTGTTTTAATTGAATTGTATCAGTGTAGAGAGAAGTTATTTTTTGTAATAAATGTAATTGAGTAGAAGAATTGAAAGGTTTGTAAACTGTTTTGTTGTTGGCTAATTGTTAGTATTTCAGATATAAAAATCAGCTTAGAATGATATTAATAGTAAGAGGTTAAAAAAACTAGCATCGCCAGCACTTGTTGATTTACCTTTTTTTGCACCATAATGTTTACTGTTATTTCTTGGTCCTTTTTGAAAACTATGTTATTTTACTTTTAGTTCCCATGTGTCCATGGACTTTTTTTTTTTTTTCCTTAAATTTTTTATACCATACTAAAATACCTTATACCTGAGATGGTTAAAGCCCTTCGTTACATCTCTTTTTAAAGATTGATATCCGTAAGAACAGAGGCTTTATTTAATCATAATTCTTCCTTTCGCAAATAACTCTAAACTATGTGTACATTTCATACAAAACTTAGCTGGTGTTTCCCAAGATGGGATATTTTATATAAACCTCAGCATACTCACCAGAGGTATGGTCAGTTTCTGGATTGAATACACCTGTGAACTTCAGTTTATTTCCCAGTCCTCTTACACTTCCAATATACTCTTGAGAGAGCTCACCTGTGGGATAAGACTAATCTTGGCCACCTGGTTCCAAGGATTATCAGATAGCTGTGTAATTTAGTTCTTATGCTTGGAGTCCAGTGCTTCCTGGTTTTTAGAAGTTACTTCCATATTTGAGATCTTTTTGATTTTTGACCTTTTTTTTTTTTACTTGAAAAAAATTTTTTTCTTTTTGAGTCTCTCTTTTTTAATGATAACCTTCTCTGATCCTTTTACTATTGATAGAAATGCCTCTATCAACGTAAGTACTCTGTTGTATTCCGCACACCTCTCAAGTGTTCCTATTCCCACTTTTACAGCCTTTCTATTCTATGACTTCTACTTATAACACTGTCATCGTACAGCTAGTATTTTCTCTTGAACTTAGAGGAAGAGAATTACTTTATGTCCCAGAAACTTCCTGTTAAACTCTGAGATAAAAATATTTCAAAAGTAGATAATCCCTTACTGAGGAGACTCCTGGTTAGTCCATCTGAAGCCAATGCCGACATGGTTTTTTATAGATTTTTGTGGTCTGGAGCAAGGTTTCAATGGGCGGTAAAAGTCCAGAAATATCTACCTGTTATTGAAACTAAACATTGTCATGTTATGAACTGTAATAAATAACAACAAATGAGAAAACAAACTAATAGTAGACAAACTTGTAGTACCATTCCAAGGTATTGATTTACTCGAAGTGCTATAAATACCTCTTTGGATTAACTTTAAAATGGGCTACCAAGTGATATATATATATATATATATATATTTTTTTTTTTCTTGTAGACATTAGAATTCTATTTCTAAGAATGCCTTATTGGTAACTCTTTATAAGTAAAAAGAGATACCTACTGAGAATATATGTCCTGATCATCAGATGTGGTACTGGAGGTGGTTTTTTCCTGGATTATCATACAGAATTGTAACAGCAGATTGATTAAATATTTCAACTCAGTTTTTGTCTTTATAGGGACTGACTTTTTGTAGACACTACATATGCCTTGGGATTCCTTTTTAACATCATCAGTTGTAACTGGCAAAGGCAATTTTAGGTATTTTATGGCTTCATATAGAAAACCAAAAAAAAAAACACTCAGTGCCGTCGAGTCGATTCTGATTCATATCAACCCTGTAGGACAGAGTGGAACTGCCCCATAGAGTTTCCAAGGAGTGCCTGGTGAATTTGAACTGCCGACCTTTTGGTTAGCAGCCATAGCACTTAACCATTATGCCACCAGGGTTTCCGGCTTCATATAGAGCAGGTTTTTTTTTGTAACGAGTGTTTCCTCTTGGGTGCTACAAAAATAACTGGCCCTTACAGTCTAAGCCTAAAGGAAAACAGGTAGAAATTCTGTAATATAGCCTACTTTCTTCTTTGCTTATTGAATTTTGGGAATGTGTATCGGCTGGAGGCAGAAGTTATGGTCTCTTAAAGTAATGATTTGGGGAACAGCTGAAATGTACAATAAAGGGAAGGCGATAAAGAGGCAGAACTAGCGGAATAGTGAGAGGAATGCTTATCAGTCTAAATGGAGTACTGTATGGCCATTTGCAAGGTGAATCTAGGCATTAGTGGAGCTACCAGGTACTCCATGTGGCTAGTAATGTCTGGAACCATTGAATGTGAACTTGCATTCTTTTTTTTAACTTTAATATTTTCTTTGTGTCCATTCTCCCTTTCATCTATTGCCTTAATTTTTTATTCTGCTACTTGCCATTTCATCTGAGATATAAATTCATCAGTTATTCCCCCTTACCCCTACTTTTACTGACATTTTTGGTTTTCTTCTCCTCTGATTATTACCTCGACCTATTAACTTGCTCATTTCTTCCTATGTAATTCTCTCCATTCCATCCTATCATAGTATTGCTACATTATATCCCTTTCCTTCTACCTAGTTTTCTAGAAGAATGTTAAAATCGTCAAAAAATTACACCTAATAATTCCCTTTCTGAAAAATGAACCAAAGATTCATAACTAAAATTTTGTTGTTGTTGGCAGAATTAAAATGTATTCCTTTCTCTACTTCAAAATTATTTATGATTATGTTGATATAAAAGGAAGTTTTACATTAACCCTCCCATTACCCGAAGAAATCCCCATGCCGTTAAGTCGATTCCGACTCATAGCGGGTCTATAGGACAGAGTAGAACTGCCCATAGGGTTTCCAGGGAGCAGCTGGTGGATTCGAGCTGCTGTCCTTTTGGTTAGCAGCTGTAGCTGTAGCTCTTAACCACTGCACCACCAGGGCTCCTCCCATTACCATGATAATCAAACTGATTATTTACCAGAAAACCAAAGAATGGCAATGTTGAAGGAATTGAATAACTTTTGTTAGCTGTCTGAGGTTGAATTTCTCAGAAGTAGTCCCTGAGATGAGAATTTTTTGTAAAGGATTTGTTAAGAAATTGAGAAACCAATTAGAGAGTGATGGAAAGGGTGAAGATAGAGAAGGGGAAAAAGAGGTATGATTTTAGGCAGTCTGTACGGGAGCTTTGGAGTATGAATTATGAGTCTTTCCCAACCCAGGTCAAATGAGCTGGACTTTAATACGTCCATACTTGTCAGCCATTGACTAAGGACTGCGGGATGGTTGTGGAAAGAAGGATGCTCCCCACAAGTGGGGAAAGAGGCTCTAGTAGCCTGAGGGCAGTCTGCTGAAGAAGACTTACAGGTGCTATCTGTTGGAAGCAAAATGACACAGGAGCCTGTGCACTGGTCTAGCTAAGGAAGGAACCATGTGATGGAATTAGATAATTTGCTTTCCTTTTCTACTGCATTCTACTCCAATGTATTCTTTTTTTTTTTTTTTTTAATTTTTGATAGGCTACAGATTGATTTCATGATCACTGCTGGATCATGACCAAAAGTTTGAAAAACGTTGCTCTCAGGCAAAATTTCTCAAGCTTTTTGGTTTCAGGATGTACTTTATACTCTTAAAAATTTTTGAGACCTACACGAACCATTTCTTTATGTGGGTTATATCTATTGATATTTGCCTGATTTAGAAATTAGAATGGATAAGTTATGAAAATATTAAGTAATTAATTTTTAAAATATAACTCCAATTTATTTCAAGATAAATATTAGTTTATGTAAAGTAACTATAATCTCCAAAATAAAAAAATAGTGAAGAGGGATGTTTTTGCAAATTTCTTTAGAGGAGCCCTAGTAGCGCAGTGTTTCAGCACTTGGCTGCTAACTGAAAGATTGGTGATTCTAACTCAACAGTTGGCCTGAGGGAGAAACATGTGGCAGTCAGCTTATGAAAATATTGTAGCCTTGGAAACCTTATGGGGCTCTGTCCTGTAGGTTTCCTTTGAGTTGGAATTGACTTGATGGCAATGGATTTTTGGCTTGGACTTAATGTCTGACTTAGCAGAACCAAACCAAAAACTGAACCCACTACAGTTGAGTTGATTCTGACTCATAGTGACCCTATATATAAAAAAGAAAAAAGACAGCTAAATTCTCATATTTGCTTCCATATTCAGTCTATTGCAATATTTTATTTTGGTTGAAGCATATAAGGAGAAGGAAATAATGTATTTGGAAAGGGGAAAAGTATTTTAAAAGTCTTTTTGGATAGTAGTGGACTTCTTTGATACTACACAAAAACTTAACAAGTGGTACTTAAAGATTAGTTAAATGGCAAATTTGAATCTACATCAATGAACTTTTTGTATTCTGTTGCTTTAAAAGCCATTGTTCTCTCTTGTACTTTGCATGAATCTTTTACCCTTGCATAATTTTGTGTCGTACTGTGTTATTTGGAAAATATTGGTGCACTGCACTGAGTTGTGTAGATCTTTCAAATTTTAATGCATTTCATTATACAGAATTAAAAAATCATATTTCTTAATATCACCACTGAGCTCATTAGAAGAATCATTATGTTGGGAAGCTGTTAAGCTCACAGTGGCAGAAAGAAGTTTTTCAAACTTCTAATTTTTGTTTGAAACCTTTAACATTATCGTTGACAATGAATACTTCCTCAAAGCGACAGATTCACTTAATTCACTTTTGAGAAAATGTCTGCCAAAAACTCAGCTCTGAGTAATTGTAGTCTGTCAGCTGCTTCTTTAAGTGAAAATGGTGTTCCATGAAAAATGTGGCTAGTGCAGCTTATGACTAAAGTAACCACACAACTGCTTGTCTCGAAACAACCCTTGTACTTCAATGTGCAGTAAATGCTTATGTGAATTTGCCATTTTGCCACATAGAATATTAAAATAAATTGAGCTTGAGGGATGAGATATAATAAAAATAAGAATTTCTTCTGCTTCATGAAGGGCATTCTTAAATAAAACAAGCTTTGTTTGTTTTACTGTAAGTATGTGCTAATGAAGAATATCACTGTTACTGCAGTGGGTGCCATGGCCTTGATTTGTGCTAAGGCACCAGCAGTTTTCTCACTCCCCATGTGGCCTTGGACAACCCACTTCCCCTCTCTCCACATAGTAATTGAGATTACTTTTGTACTATTTATGCAAATATCAACACAGCAAAAATGGTCAATAATATCTTAGTATTATTTTGAAAATCATTTTGTCCTCACAGACTCCTGAAAGGTTCTCAGGGACCCCAGGGATCAGTGATGCTTGGTATTCTTCATCATGTCACCCACTTTCAGCTAGTGTCCACCTTAATTTTTGCCCACAAATTGTAATGACCATTTAACTTAATCCTTTCATAATTTTGAAAGACGCTTTCTTTCAACTTCCGTGGGTCCCCTACTTTTAATATCAACAGTTGTTATGGACTGAATTTGTGTTCCCCCAAAATATATGTTAAGCCTTGTGAATGTGACCTTGTTTGGAAATAGGGTCTTTGAAGATGTTATCAGTTAACATGAGATCATACCTGGGCAGGGTGGATCCTAATCACTCCTGAGATGTTTTATAAAAGAGAACCAACAGGGAGACAGAAATAGACAAAGGAAGAGCAGCCATGTGATAATGGAGGCAGACACAACTGCAAGCCCAGAATGCCAAGAATTACCAGGAGCCACCAGGAGCTAGGAGAAAGGCATGGAATAGTTACTCTCTCAGAGCCCTCAGAAGGAATCCATATGGCCAGCAGTTGGATTTGGACTTCCAGCCTCCAGAACTGTGAGACAATAAATGTATGTTCTGTAAAGCCACTTGCTTTGTGGTGTTCTGTTACAGCAGCCCTAGGGAACTAATATAATAGTTGCTTATTCTTTCATGTAAGTTTTCCGGTGATAGATACATTCACTCACGAACAGAACAGCCGTAGCTGGCTAAGGCCACTAAATTAATCTTCCATAATGTAATTGTTTCTGAGAATTTTAGCGTATTCATTTTGCAGAGATACACTTTAGTCCAGAAAGTATCAGAATAATGACAGTCCCTCTTTGTGGTTTTGTGTGCCTTATTCCACAGCACTTCCACACGCATCATCTCCTTCAGGCCCCTCACCAGTCCTGTGAGATTGGCAGGGCAGTGTCCCCAACAGGTTGAGACAAGGGAAGTGGGTTGTTGAAGGCCACATGGGGAGTGAGTGGCAGAAGAGAACTGAAATGCTCTGTTCTCTACCTTGCTTCCTCCACTGTAGAGCATTATGTCTTTTCTTGTAACGATGTAAAAGACATTTCACATTGCTTTCCCTAGTGTATGCAGCAGGTTTCTGTTATCATTTTGTATCATAAGATGCCTGCACAGGCTGTTGACTTAGGTAAAAAATACTGTACAACTGAAGAAATGGCAACTACCCATAGGAGCTGCGCTCTCATCAGAGGTCTTGTGTTGCTCAGAATTCTGTTGTAACCGTGAAAGTTAATGCCTTTTTAGCCTTAATGAATACCAGCCAAGCCAGGTATGAAATTTTCAGCAGCAAGTAGAACTGCAGGAAACAATTTAAATAAACCCTACAGCCAGAAATAAGGCAAAACAATACAGAGAATGGAGATTTGCTGGGTAACTAAGCATGTTATGAAACAAAGTTGACTGACTAATCTATAATCATATGCTGGGATTAATAATACAAAAGGCTGAAGTACATGGTGTGAATTAATGAAAAAGGATCTTGAAGAGTTTACAATAGCAAAGAGTGTTTGGATATTATAAAAATTAATTAAGCATTGGTTTGTTATAGTTCTTTCTGGTATTCCTTTTTGGGTAAGAGGGTTGAACTGAACTTCATAGAGTTCACTGTTTTTAATTGGATTTTTTAAAATCTTTTTTAAAAAAATTTGTTAGAAAATATTTTAAAAACAGTGTCAACTATAGAGAATAATAAATATCTGTGTACCTACCACCCAGTTTTATCATACTTTAACTTTTTGCCATACTTGCTGCTTTTCTTAAAGAAAGACAATATTACAGAGGTGATTAAAGCTCCCTGCATACCTCCTCCTGAGGCTCTACCTGTCACTCCCAACCTCCGCACCAAAAAAACCAAACCTACTGTTGTCTGGTGTTTTTTGGGTTGACTGTTGTCTAGTTGATTCCAACTCTTAGTGACCCCAGAGGGTTTCCAAGGCTGTGAATCTCTGCAGAAGCAGACTGCCATATCTTACTCCCGGAAAGCTGCAGGTATCAAACCGCTGACCTTTTGGTTAGTCCTGATCACTTTAACTGCTGTGCCACCCAGGGCTCGTTGTCTCCCCCCACTGAGTTAATTATTATTCTGAATTTAGTGTTCATCCTTTCCGTGTGTGTGTATTTTTAAAAAATATTTTGATACATATATTTGTATCATTAAACGAAATGTGTAGTACCTTTTCATGTTTCTAAACTTCATAAAATTTGGGATCATTTTGTATGATTTTGAAATTTTTTTCCCCCCTCAATATTGCTTTGGAGATTTTCCATATTAGCATATGTAGCTCTGATCTTGCTATTGGATGTATGTTGTTAGGTGCTGTCAAGTCGATTTTGACTCATAGTGATCCAATGTGACAGAGTAGAATTACCCCATAGGATTTTCTAGGCTATACGGCACTGGGTTACTGGGTTATAACCTTTACAGGAGTAGATGGCCAGGTCTTTCCCCCTTGGACTTACTGGGTAGATTCAAACCGCCAACCTTTTGGTTAGCAGCCCAGCATTTAACTATTGTGTTCCCAGGGCTCCTGTAGAATGTGTAGTATTCCATTAATGAGTATGCTCTATATTCTATTATTGATGGCTCCTTAGGTTGTTCCCACTTGTTACGAGAAACAGTGTCGAGACCGTCTTGTATATATCTTCTCTAGGGTATATACCTAGAAGTAGAATTGCTGGGTCTGGGATATATGTGTCTTCAACTTTACTGAATATTGCCAAATTATTCTCAAAACTGATTTTGCTATTTTACACTCTCAAAGGTATTATATGAATGTATTATCAGATTATATTGGTATTGTTAGATTGTATATTTCAATCTATCCAAATGGCCTTTCCTGGGATTTTTACTGTACATCCTCCCAATCATTGCTGAGATTGAGTGTCTTTCATATGTTTATTGGCTATATTTTCCCTCTGTGAAATGTTTGTTTATATCTTATATCCTATATCTTATTTCCATCTTTCCATTTACTTAAGCTTTTTTTTAATTATTATTTTTTAATTTGTAGGTGTGCTTTTATATCCTGGGTAGTAATCATCTGTTCCTTGTAAGCGCTGAAAATAGATTGTAGTATGTAGCTTACCTTTTATTTTTGCTCATGTGTTTTCTTGTACAAAAATTCTGATTTGAATGTAATTTTTTTTTTAAAGATACAAGATATTTTTCTTGCTTAAGAGATTCTTATTACCCCATAATATAAAGATATTTTTACATATGTTACTTTTTTGCATTTAGATCTAATCAGTCAGAAATTGATTTCTCTGATTGGTGTTAGGGAGGATTTGCTTTTCCCCCCAATCTGCAACACCACCTCTGCCATATTTGAAGTGTCCGTGGTGGCCTGGATCCATTTCTGTGCTCTCTACTCTGTCCCGTTAGTCTACCGGTCAGTCTCTGACCCAGTGCCATGCTGTTTCAATAATGATAGTCTCAGCGTGTGGTAAAAATCTTACTAACTCATACTTCTTTCTAAGGTATCTTTGTTATACTTCTACATGAATTCCAGGAATTAATTATTAAGTCCCACAAAAAAAACGTTTTTGTATACTTTTTTGAATTACTTTGAAGTAATATATTATTTGTCATAGATTTGCTATCTTCATAATATTTTCCCATCTGTGCATATGGAATAGGATTTTATTTATGTAGATCTAATATTTTATAATTTTCTCCATAATATTATTGAATATATTTGGCTCCTAGGTATGCATATGTTCCTAGGTACAACGTATATCCTATATATATTACATACCATGTTTGTTGTTGTAGTTACTGTGTATAGAATATTTTTATTTAAAAAAATACACTGACTTGTTTATTACTTTTATATAGGAAGTCTGTACGTTTTGTTTTGTAATTTTACAACTAAGTACTTTTTGAAGTCTCCCACACCCCTTCGCCCCAATACTTTGCTATAGATTCTATTAGATTTTTCTCTTTGGGCAGCCATAACATCTACAGATATAGATAATGCTTTACAATTCATATAATTTTAAGTTTTTTATAGTCTTGTGGCATTGACTAGGATCTCCAGTGCAATAGAAGCACTGAAATTGCTGTCTTTCTCTTTCTCTTTGTCTTGTTTTTGCTTTATTGATGATGTGACTAAAGGTTTAGTTTAATTATGGTATTTTCTGTAGGGTCTTGAGAGATACTCTATCTAGTTATGAATGGTTCCTTTTATTGCTTGTTTGTGAAATATTTTTTTCATGAATATTCAAGTTAACGTATGCTTTTCTTGAATTCACTGAAATGATAAAGACCTTTTCTGATAGTGAATCATCTTTACCATCCTGTGATTATATCTACCTTCTTCTATATCTGGATATTTCAAAGGTATTTCTCTGAAATATGCAGAAACATCATTAGATTTGTTTTAAAATTCCAAGTTGAAGTTTTCTCTTCTAACTGGTTATCGAACAATATTTTACTTTTCATCTTTTATATCTTATAGGTATTTTATTTCTTAGGTAAATTGTAAATGGAAGCTCAATTAAACTTTGAAATTAATTTCTTTTGTGGGTCTTTGCTGTTTTAATATGAATGGGACTAGTAAATGGCTCATTAAAACTGGAAAACATTAATAGAAAATTGGCATAGTTCATTTAGTAGAACTTGAAGAAACACTGCAGGCATGAATTTATATCTAAAAATTAGGTTCAGAATTTATCTTGTGAAATTTCTTTTCCCATTAACCATTTATTAGCTTCAGAGAAAAGAAATTAAAATATTTACATTGCCTGAACCATTCTGAAACTACTATAAGATCTCTTACTTGTTTGTTCACATTTATACCTCATTTATTTCCATAAACGATTTGAGAAAGGTTTTCAGAATAAACACGATAAAAACAGGACCAAAAAAGATGACAACATGATTAAGTTTCTGTTAAATAGAGCAGAAAAATTAGTGGTGCCGTTTAATTATTGCAGTTGGACGTTGAGTTCAGATCAGAGAATCTTGACAGCTAAGGCGAAATGACAAATCGGTTAGGTGTGATTGCACTATTTGATAAGAGAAAACATCCTAAAAAATTTATAAACAACGATAGAGCCTCACTTAACTTGACCAATATGTAACTCAATTTTATGGCATCAGTAGGGCTAATTTTTGTGTTGAACTAACCCTATTTACTTAAACTTAATGTAGCGGTAAAAACAACAGCTCAAACTAGTGCAGGGCTACTTAGTATTTTTGTTTAAAATTCGGTGTCCTGGTCTAACTCCCAGAAATTCTGGTCCATTAGGGCTTGAGAAGGCCTGAGAATCAGCGTGTTGGACATTGCAGATAGTACTAAGACCCTGCTTTGAGAAATGGTGCCTCAAACAAACAAGCAAACAAAACTGCTGTAATTGGATCAGTATTCCATACTTTATAACCAGTTGCCTGCTGCTGATTCTAATTGATTCCAATTCATGGTGACCCTATGTGTTTCAGAGTAGAACTGTACTCCATAGGGTTTTCAATGGCTGTGGCCTTTGGGAAGTAGAGCACCAGGCCTTTCTTCTGAGGTGCCTCTGGGTGGATTAGATCCATCAGCCTCTCGATTAGGAGCTGAGTGCTTTACCATTTATGCTACTTTATAAAGAGGCTTTTAAAGTTTTTCAGTAGCCTGGTATTTCAAAGATGAGTAGCTTAGAAATTTCCACTTAAAAATAACTTGGGAAAGCTAATAGCTAAACCCAATCATTATATGTCATTTCAATAGTTGATTTAGTAAATCGCCTTGCAGTTTTTTCCACTGTGCTTAATACTTTTATTTTCTTAAGTATCTTTTTAACTTCCTTAACACTTATCTTGGTTATCTAGTGCTGCCGTAGCAGAAATACCACAAGTGGATGGCTTTAACAAAGAGAAATTTATTCTCTCACAGCCCAGGAGGCTAGAAGCCCCAATCCAGAGCTCCAACCCTAGGGGAAGTCTTTATTTCTGTTTTAGTTCTGGAGGAAGGTGCTTGTCATCAGTCTTCCCTTGGTCTAGGAGCTTCTCTACGCAGGAACCTCAAATCCAAAGGATGTGCTGTGTTCCTGGCGCTGCTGTCTTGGTGGTATGAGGTCCCCGTGTCTCTCTGCTCGCTTCTCTCTTTTATATCTCAAAAGGGATTGGTTTAAGTCACAATCTAGTCTTGTATATATCATCAACATAACTGCCACGAGTCCTTCACGTTAACGTCATAATGATAGGTTTCACAACACACAGGAAAATCACATCTGGTGACAAAATGGTGGACAATCATTGGTGGGGAATTGTGGCCTAACCAAATTGACACATATTTTGGGGGGACACAAGTCAATACATAATAACCCTTCACTAGTTTTAGTGGCTCAATATAAGCGGCTTTTTAATTTGTGTAGATCTTCTCAGTTGTAGAAGTATTTATGTCTGTTTTTAAGCAGAACCCTGGGATTAAAAAAAAGTTATGTATATATAAACATATATATGTATATATATGATATAAAAATAAAACCCAGAGTAGTCGAGTTGATTCTGACTTATAACAACCCTATAGGACAGAGTAACTGCCCCATATGGTTTCCAAGGGGTGCCTGATGGATTCGAACTCTCGACCTTTTGGTTAGGAGTTGAACTCTTAACCACTACACTATCAGGGTTTCCTATATAAAAATAGCGTGTATTATTTCGGGCAGCCCTACTCTGTCCTATAGGGTTGCCATGAGTTGGAATTGACTCGATGGCAGTGGGTTTGGTTTGTTTTGGTTTCTTTTAATATTTGAGGAGACAATTCCCTGATTTCCAAGATATATTACACTTTTACAATAACTGGCTTTAGCCAGGGGCCCAGATTTCAGAACTGTTCATGTGAGGTAACTCCCATGTGAGGGATTCTGACATACATAGTTCTGGCCTACAACTGATTATCCTGAAATAATTATCGGAAAGAACAGCTGTTTTAGTAAGTGATTAATTTCAAACCAGTACAGCCTCTTACAGATTATGCCGTCGTTGTTAGTTGCCATTGAGTAGATGCCGACTCATAGTGATCCCATGTACAACAGAACGAAATGCTGCCAGGTCCTGTGCCATCCTCAAATTGTTGCTGTGTTTGAGCTCATCGTTGTAGCCACTATGTCAGTCCATCTCATCGAGGGTCTTCCTTTTTTCACTGACCCTCTACTTTACCAAGCATGATTATAAACTAGGTTAATTGGAGACCTTCCAACAGTGAAGGCTTTTACAGCTCTTGTTTGATCAATGAAAGTATTTTGGATCTAGCTGAGTATATAGCCTTGGACATTTCTTTGATTTCTTTTAAGCCTATATGGGTAGCATTTCATTTATGTTGCCTGGGGTTTATTGGTGCAACTCCCTTTAACACTGTAATAGAAATAACTGATGAAAGTTTTGAAAATATGCTGCAATGTTATGATTTTGTTTCATTAAGTGTAGCAAATACAGATAGCACAGGTATAGGCATTCTTGAGTTGCAGCTCTCTCAGGAGGAAGACATTTATTTTCATAAGAATTGTGACATATTTAAGGATTGAACAGCTTAAAAGGGTATGTATAGAAATTGGTAGAACTTGTAAACCATTGGTTTACCAGGCCTGTTTGATGACTCGTGCAGGAAGACTTAGAACAGGAACAGAGAGACTTAGATCCCAGCTTGGAGCATTTGCTGACATTTTCGTATTTACTAAGATAATAGATGCTAGACTAAACAAGTCACATATAGCCTGTTTGAAGGGAAGGATGAATAAGGAGAGAAAATTCTCATTATTGTGCCTATGATTAAAATTTTCTGTCCAACATAGAGTCCTTTGAATTTCACTGCTATTAAAGCATAAAAAGGCAGCAGTATTTTCTGTAGCTCATTATTTTGAAAAGGAAAGTGAACAATATGAAAAATACCACTGTTTCCGAGCATTGTGATTTTTCATCTCAGAGAGATACTGAAGACCTCCAGTATTTAAAAATTCTCACCAGACATCTAAACTTTTCATAAACAGTACATTCAATCTTTATATAAAAAATGAGTCCTAGAATATGTAGGCAAGGATGATAGCTATTTCATCTATAATAGTTTTTCTTCCTTGTAGTAGAATTTCATTTGTAGTGATTATTCTTTAAGTTCATGGTTTTAAGATGAAAGATTTCCTGAAATCACTTAAATTGGTTCTAATCAATATAAAATACATTAGTTTTAGTTATTGTTTGGAAAAGGTAAAGAAGGTAGGATCATTCAGTTAAGAACCTCTTTCTGACCCAGTAGGCATTATAGTTGCTTTCCTTGATGATTCTGACTCATGGTGATCCCATGTTTGTCAGGGTACAACTGTGTCCATAGAGCTTTTAATGGTTTGTTTTTTGGAAGCAGATTGCCAGGTCTTTCTTCTGAGGCGTCTCTGCGTGGATTTGAACCTCCAACTTTAGGTATAGCAATAGAGCGCATTAACCATTTGCACCACTCAGAGACTCCTTTTTTTTTTTTTTAACCTACATTACCCTTATTTTCTTCATACAGCTGCTTTTCTCCCCTCAAATGCTTCAGGGGGAGCTGAGCTCAATCCCAGCTCCAGGGGTGGGGTCAATTTGTCTGAAGCAAATGCCATCGCTCCTTCCTCTAATTGTCTGACATGAAATGGTTCATGTGGCGAATTTAAGACAATGATGTTAGGAGTAATGTTTCTGGTGCCTTCTTGGAAAGATTGTCCTTATTCTTACTGGGAGAGCTTCCAAAACTGATTTCTTTATCTCCTTTTGGGCTATTGGCTGCCATGCTAATACCAAAAGGAGAATTTGCTTTAGAATAAAGACTATGCATGGCAGAGCAAAGAAAAGGGGTGGGAGTATGGGCTTGGTTCTTCAGGACACTGCTCAGTCCTCAGATGGGATGAATCTGTCCTGAGGGCTGCTCTGCCCCCCCAGACTAACTCCTAAGTTTCTGTTGGGTGAGTCTGTAAATGTTATTATTAAAGCCATTTTAAATTAGGGTTTTTGCTACCTGGAGCCCAAAACATCCCAAATGGTATACTAAGTATTCTTAACCATGATCTTTTCTCCCATTGTATCTTTGAGGTTATATATAGAGCAAAGGAAAGAGAAATAAAGAAAAGGAAAAGAAAAAATTATAGGATGGTTTGCAGTTTTGTGTAAGTGATGGAATTGATAAGGACTCCCTCTCAAAGAGAAACCATAGTTCTGGTGATGTAGCTTATTATCTTTTTTCTTCTATCACAAACTTTGTATCACTGATACCTCCATCCATAGGATGGATGTAAGAGATGCTGTGCTTCAACCATATAACTAATGTTCAAATTCAAGAAGCCCATAGGAAGCATCTCCCTCTACCAGCATTCCAGATAGTTAATAACATATCAGAGTTTTCTAGTGTCTGGTGACAAAGAGAAGACATTTTTCTTCTTTCTCTTTCTCAAATATTCATTGAGAACTTATGTGCCAGGCACTGTGTTAGATAATAAATGACTCAGAGACCCCTGCCTCTGTGGAGTTTACATTCTATGGTGGACACTTCATAAACATCTTCAGAATTTCAAGTTGGGATCTACTACATAATAACCAAACCAAACCCATTGCCATTGAGTCTATTCCAACTTATAGAGAACTTATAGTACAGAGTAGAACTGCCCCGTTGGGTTTCCAGGGAGCAGCTGGTAGATTCAAACTGCCGACTTTTTGGTTAGCAGCCAAACTCTTAACCAATGTGCCATCTCAAATAGAAGGTAGGGACTGCCATTTAAAAAAATGTTCACATTCTTTAATTTGCTAGAGATATTGGAATATCCCAGGAATAAGTCTCCGCTTTCTATCATTGTTTAAAATAAATTTCCTTGTCTTTGAGTTTTCTCTGAGTGCATTGGTCTGTACTACATGGCTTTGTGGTCTGTTTACTTCTGGTTTAGCCTTTGATCCACTGTGTACTATTATTCTATTCTCACAACTGTGATGCTTTTAGCATTGTATAACTATCAAAAATCCATTAAAAGTAATCTTAACAAAGGGCATCAACACCATTTTTCTTTATACTGATGGTGGTTATTAGGACCAGAGATATCATTGCTGATGTCAGGTCGATCCTGGCTGAAAGCAGAGAATACTAGAAAGATGTTTACTTGTGTTTTATTGACTATGCAAAGCCATTCAACTGTGTGGGTCATAACAAATTATTGATAACATTGTGAAGAATGGAAATTCCAGAATACTTAATTATACTCATGAGGAACCTGTAAATCAAATCAAGAGGCAGTTATTCAAACAGAACGAGGGGATACTGAGTGGTTTAAAGTCAGGAAAGGTGTGCGTCAGGGTTGTATCCTTTCACCATACTTATTCAATCTGTATGCTGGACACATAATCCGAGAAGCAGGACCATCCATGTAAAGAAAAATGGGGCATCAGGATTGGAAGGAGAATTAATAACAACTTGCGATATGCAGATGACACAGCCTTGCTTGCTGAAAGTGAAGAGGACTTGAAGCACTTACTGATGAAGATCAAAGACCACAGCCTTCAGCATGGATTACACCTCAACATAAAGAAAACAAAAATCCTCACAACTGGACCAATGAGCAACATCATGATAAATGGAGAAACGATTGAAGTTGTCAAGGACTTCATTTTACTTGGATCCACAATTAACAGCCATGGAACCAGCAGTCAAAAAATCAAAAGATGTGTTGCATTGGCCAAATCTGCTGCAGAAGACCTCTTTAAAGTGTTTAAAAACAAAGATGTCACCTTGAAGACTAAGATGCGCCTGACCCAAGCCATGGTGTTTTCAATTGCCTCATTTGCATGCCAAAGCTGGACGATGAATAAGGAAGACCGAAGAAGAATTGACACCTTTGAATTGTGGTCTTGGTGAAGACTATTGAATATACCATGGATGGCCAAAAGAATGAACAAATCTGTCTTGGGAGAAGTACAACCAGAATGCTCCTTAGAAACAAGGATGACGAGACTACGTTTTACATACTTCAGACACGTTATCATGAGGGATTAGTCTCTTGAGAGGGACATCAAGCTTGGAAGAAGGTCAGCGAAAATGAGGGAGACCCTCAATGAGATGGATTGACACAGTGGTTGCAGCAGTGGGTTCAAGCATAACGACAATTGTGAGGATGGCGCAGCAACAATTGTGAAGATGGGCGTTTTGTTCTGTTGTACATAGGGTCTCTATGAGTCAGAACTGACTCCACGGCACCTAACAACAACAGTTATTAGAAACATATACTGAAAAGTGAAAACAGATTAGGATAGCCTTATAAATGGATTATTTAAAACAACCATCATAATTTGTTTTTGCTATATTGATGTCATGCATGCTATTAGATATCTTTTTATCTTTAATACTTGCTGCTTTGTTTGAAGGACTGACTCTAAGTTGATTCTAATTAGAATATAAAACATACCAGTTTTAGTTGTTGGTTATAAAAGGAAAACGTAAAGAAAATAGGATAATTTAGTTAGAATCTCTTTCTGACCTAGTGGACCTTGTATTGCCTACTCAGCATCCATTCCCCTTTGTCCCATAGTTGTTATTTTTGTAATGTGTTTTATCACCTAAACAAGTTAATATGCAAAAGTAGTCCTCATTTAAAAAAAAAAAAATTCCTCTTTAGGTCTTGGTTATTACTCCACGTAACTTTACTCAATAGTTACTATGGGGAAGCTATTTACCAAATATTAAGATTACAGCTTTGAAATCAGTTGGAATACTATAGAAGTAAACAGATTATATGATGATAATGTAGTGGCTGTGTGAAAATAATTCAAAGATACATTACAAAGAATTCCTGCCCTCAAGAAACTGAAAATATAATAATTATACCTTTCTGGTCCCTGTGCCTTCCTTTCAAATAACTCTTACTTGAGACATGACAGCAACATTTAGAATAAAAAAAAAAAAAAAGCTGTTGCCATTGAGTCAATTCCGACTTGTAGTGACCTAGGACAGAGTAGAACTGCCCCATAAGATTTCCAAAGAGCAGCTGGTGGATTAGAACTGCTGACCTGTTGGTTGGCAGCCAGGCTCTTAACCGCTCAGCCATCAGGCCTCCAACATTTAGAATAGCTTTGATAAATGAGTGAACTACCTATGGGTATGTATGTGTCATCAAAGGAGATTAGAAGCAAAATACCTCTACATCATCACTTATGAAATTTTTTAAAACAACATAATACTTTAATAACACGATGTAACATATCTTAATTAAACTTTATGATTTACATATTAATAATAAGAAAAAACCCAAACTAAACCCATTGCCGTCAAGTTGATTATGACTCATAGCGACCCTTTGGGACAGAGTAGAACTGCCCCATGGGGTTTTCAAGGAGCGGCTGGTGGATTTGAACTGCCAACATTATAGTTAACAGAACTCTTAACCACGGCACAACCAAGGCTCCACCCAAGGGTTAGCCATAAAAATAGGCACTTCTGGAAATATCCCAGGTTTGAGCTACTCTGGCCTGCTGAGTTAATTCTTTCTTGCACACTCGAGAACAGAGTTTTGCTTTCTCTTTGATCTTGTCTTAATCTATCAATTACTAGTCTCATTAGAATTTATGTTTATATTATAGATTTATATTAAAAATCTAATCTTTGCTTCAAGTATTATAAGCTTTTTACTTTGTTGGTTCTGAGTGCCGAGAACTGCCAACATGAGAATGTGACATAAACTAGCTACGCTAATTGTCAGAGTATTTAAATTCTCCAGTTACTATAACTAAGTTTATCCATATCCAAGTACTTACCAGTTATGTTGGATCACTTTGTACAGCATCATTCCCTTTGTGGTTCAAATGGGAAGAAAACAAGACTTCTCTACAGGTATATAAATATTTGTGGCCAAGCCTAAACCTTCTTAAGTGGGCTTTACCAATTGGAGGCTGCTAGGACACTTCTATACTCTTTAGACTAGACCAGATTATAGAAAGCTATTTAAAAAATAGTGCACAGTTTATTTTGTTTGTTTAGTGATTTTATTATAAAGAGATGTAGGGTATTATCTTCATTTATTACAAAAACCTCCACAAATTGAAGGTCATTTTCATAAACTTAATATAAAATTTGTAAAAGCTGATGTAAAATTGTAAACGTAGAAGAGAAGGCACTCAATTCAATGTAAACATTTTGTATGACTAAGACTTGTACGCTACAAGTGCACATACGGACAAATAGACATCCCCATAGTATCATAACTGCTCTATTTTGTTGAAGGTGGGGAAAAGTGGCCCAGCCCTATCAATCATATGCTAGAGCCCTTTTATGTTATGGTCTTGTTGTTAGGTGCCATGGAGTCAGTTCCAACTCATAGTCACCCTGTGTACAACGGAATGAAAAACTATCCGGTCCTGTGCCATCCTCACAACCTTTGTTATACTTGAGCTCATTGTTGCAGCCACTGTGTCAGTCCATCTCGTTGAGGGTCTTCCTCTTTTTCACTGACCCTCTACTTTACCAAGCATGATGTCCTCCATTGACTGATTCCTCCTGATAACATGTCCAAAGTATATGAGACGTAATCTTGACATGTTTGCTTCTAAGGAGCGTTCTGGTTGTACTTCTTCTAAGACAGAATTGTTCGTTCTTTTGGCAGTTCATGGTATGTTCAATATTCTTAGCCAACACCACAATTCAAAGGCATCAGTTCTTCTTTGGTCTTCCTTATGGTTTTATTCTAATGAAAAAAGAAAAACAAACAAACAATGTAATAACTTTCATTATTGGCATTGACATTGACATTCAGTATTACCATTTCAAGGAGTACCTTCTCTAGCTCCCTTAGGGAAATCAATAATAATGTAGAGTAACAATTATCAATCTTTCTTCCTTTCTCCTCTTTTTTTTTTAAATGGTGCTTTAGATGAAGGTTTACAGAGCAAATTAGTTTCTCGTTAAACATTAGTACACAAATTGTTTTGTGACATTGGTTGCCAACCCTGCAATGTGTCAATACTCCCTCCTTCTCAGCCTTGGGTTGCCTATTGCCAGCTTTCCTGTCTTCTCCTGCTTTCTTGTCCTTGCCCCTGGGCTGGTGTGTCCATTTAGTCTTATTTTGTTTTATGGAACTGTCTAATCCTTGGCTGCAGGATGATCCTCAGGAGTGACTTCAGTACTGAGTTAAAAGGGTTTCCGGGGGCCATAATCTCTGGGTTTCTCCAGTCTCTGCTAGACCAATAAATCTGGTTCTTTTTTTTGAGTTAGAATTTTGTTTTATATTTTTCTCCTGCTCTGTCCAGGACCCTCTATTGTGATCTCTGTCAGAGCAGTCAGTGGTGGTAGCTGGGCACCATCTAGTTATGCCGGACTCAGTCTGGTGGAGGCTGTGGTAGTTGTAGCCCATTAGTCCTTTGGACTAATGTTTCCCCTTTGCCTTGGTTTTCTTCATTCTTCCTTGCTTCAGATGGTGTGGGACCAGTGGAATATCTTAGATGGCTGCTCAGAAGCTTTTAAGACCCGACGCTACTCACCAAAGTAGGATGTAGAACATTTTCTTTATAAACTCTGTTATGCTAGTTGAGCTAGATGTCCCCCAAGACCATGGTGCCCAACCCTCAGCCTCGTAATTTGGTCCCTCAGGGAATTTGGATGTGTCTGTTAAGCTGCCATGACCTTGCCTTGGTCAAGTTGTGCTGACTTCCCCAGTATTGAGTACTGTCTTACCCCTCACCAAAGTTACTATTTCTCTTGTCTATTGCCTAGTTAGTGTTTTTCCCTCCCCAGGCCTCCCCTCCCTCATGATCATCAAAGATTGTTTTCTTTCTGTGTGTAAACCTTTACGTGAGTTTTTATAATAGTGGTCTCTTACAGTATTTGTCCTTTTGTGATTGACCTATGTCACTCAGCAGAATGCCCTCCAAGTTCATCCATGTTGGGAGATGTTTTGCAGGTTCATCATTGTTCTTTATTGTTTTGTTTGTGTTTATGTACCGTAGTTTGTTTATCCATTCATCTATTAATGGAGCACTTATGTGATTTCCATCCTTTTGCTATTGTGAATAATGCTGCAGTGAACATGGGTGCAAGAGAATGAACATGGATGTGTGTCAGTAATATTTCTGACCAAAGAGAATTTGTTCCTTAAAAAGAAATCGTACACATTTGTCTTGAGTCCCCTTTTCCAATAGCTTTTAAATTCTTCCTGTTACATTAACAAAAACTTCTAGAATGTGCTAAAATTTTACTAATGCTTGTATCTTTTGGTTGTCCCAATCAGGGACATTATAACTCTACCTTTTTTTTTCTGTGCGTGTGTTTGTGTACACACATGTCTATGTGCTCGTTTGTGCATGATCAGTCGATATGAACATCCTGAATAAGAATATACACCTACATTTATTTTTTTCAGAAATTTACAAAGGGAAAGTTTAAATGTGCCATTTGGAGTTTTGCTTCAAATATTTTAAAAAGCAGATCATCTGCATAATTTGATAAAATGCCTTTTCTTTTGCTTCTTTCTCCCCTCAAAGACACTTGCTTTTCTCACTGGCAGATTTCAAAATGCTTATGTAGGTGACAGGATATAAAGTCGTAAAATCAGGCCTTCTGAAGTTGAAAGACTTATTTTTTGAAATGATGCTCTTTTGATGAACTGCTTTTCTAATATTTGCATTTTTTTAGTGCCTCCGAAGGTAGAATTAGACTTCTCATCTTTTGTCCAAAAGATTTTAGAATCTCAGAAACTGTTTTCTTGCGAATTCTAATATTAGAGAAAATATTCCAAAAATTAAAGTTTAAAGCAAGTTTAAAATGTGGAATACATTTTGAACCATTTCCTCATTTACTGTGAAAGAAAGAAAATACAGACACAGTCCTCGATGATTTCTTCCTATTCCATCTCTATAGGCAATGTTTTAAAGCAACGTTTTTGTAAAGAGTATAACTCAAAGAAAAATCTGCTCGGGACCTTATGGAAGGAAGGTGAGATGACAAAATTGGTAACGTGTGACTCCATACTCTAGTGACAGAGAAGATAATTACAGTGAGTAAGCTGGAGTGATTTGGGGAGATAAATTGGAATTTTCCAAGAGAGAGTGACGAATGCATTTGTGAAAGAGAGGCAGACGGGGAAATGTTATTTTAGCCACATATTCTGGCCATACGTGATTTAAAGAGTATGAATTTCAAAAGGACAATAAAAAAGAAATTATAGTAATCAAGATAGGAAATGATTAAGGGATAGGAGAAAATTTCAGCTGAGAGAGAATGTGAAGATTAAGTATAAACTCCTAACAGTTTGGTTGACCAGTTAATGAGCACATTTACAAATGAGAAGTGTAGAAGGAACAAAAGGATGACTTCAACAGTTTTATGCAATAGCTAACCTCACTTTTATATTAGAATGAAAGTAGAATTTTAGCAGAAAATTTTCTGAAAGAAGGAAAAATAGTGTTTTGACAAAATTCCCTTCTGAGGTATCCCTAAAGATGAACATACTTTTCTTTTGTAGGTGCCTCTTTGTGGGTGGTCTCATACATTTTGTATTTAACCTTTCTTTTATGTTGAGAAAAATGATGAGAATTCAGGAAGGACAGAAAGTGTGTGTTGTTTTTGAAGTTAGACTAAATAGATACCTTTCATATGTTGCCTGTTTTTTGTGTGTAGTAAATTTGATTTTGTGATGTAAAAATTGCTATGTTCACATAGCCTAGACTCTCTCCATCATTCTTGTTTGTGGAAAATGCTATTTGGTTGTTGGGTGCCATTTTGTCGATTCCAACACATCGCAACCCCATGTGATAGAGTACAACTGCCCCATCTGGTTTTCTTAGCTATACCCTTTACAGAAGCAGATTACCAGGTCTTTCTCCTGCAGAGCAACTGAGTGGGTTTGAACTGCCAGAGTTTCAGTTTGCTGTTGAGTTCTTGACCATTGTACTACCAAAGGAACCGCCAGTAAATAACTGTTACTTATTTGCCAGATATATTTGCTAGATGTGTTAACTGTGACAAAGCTGGGAAAGCTCTGGATTTTGGGTCTGAAGATTCAGAGTCAAGTCTGCTTTTGTAATAGCAGATTTTTGACTCTGAGTGAGGCCCTTAGTCTCTTTAGGCAAAAGGATATGGTTTTAAGTGTACACGGGCAGCTCTCTAAGGTAGAGGATAGCTAGCGTAGATGATTTGGAAGGCACCTACAATGCTGAGGAGATGGTACTTCTCCTTTTGCTGTTGTTGTTTTTCTGATACGCTTTTAATGTCTCTGTATGAAGGAACTGTGGACACTTTTAATCAATGGCAATCTATAAAGAGCACTGGGGTCTGTGGGAAACTGATGTCCGAATGCCCAAAGCTAAAGAGCATAGTTTCTCCTCAGCTCAAAGGGACTGTTGACATGTCGGAATGCAGGCCCAGTTCTCAGAACGACTAGTTTTACCTTTTAAAAGACTGAAATCTCTATTTTTCAGTGAGATTCCCTACATATATATATACGTATGTATGTATGTGTATGTATATATAAGTAATTTTGCCGCACTGCTGTGGGCCAAACAAAATAAGGCTGTGGGCCAGATCTGGCCTGTGGCTGCAGTGTGGGTCTTCTGCTTTAATTCACTTTTCACAGATATTTACCAAGCTCCTGATAACCTGCATGGCATTGTACTAGACTCTATTTAAATGTTGAATGACGCCCTTGGAAATTCTTAATATCCTATATTTTATTTAGGTGAGATTTAAACTTTTATGTAAATTTGAAAAGAAATTTTTTTTTTTTAGATCGACTGGGTTAAAAATAAAGTTCCCAATTTTATAGTACATGCTACTGAAGCATAAGGACTATACAGGAAAGGATGATTGATTTACTTTATTTAATTTGATTGAGCTATTGCCATAAAAAGGAGCCCTGGTGACGGGGTGGTTAAGCTCTGGGCTGCTAACCAAAAGGACAGGGGTTCAAATCCACTAGCCGTTCTGAGGGAGAAAGATGTGGCAGTTTGTTCCCGTAAAGATTACAGTCTTGGATAGTTCTACTCTGTCCTGAAGGGTCACTATGAGTCAGAATCGACTCAACAGGAAGGGGTTTTTGGTTTTATTGCCATAAATTTTGGGTTCAACCTTTCCTACAGAATTTTTGAATAAGGGAGAAAATGTAACTTTGAAAAAATATTTTGAATACTCAAAGGTGAAAGATGGTGAATTTTTCGAATTTTTTTTCTTTAAAATAAAATCAGTACTTACTACTTAATTGACTTGTGTATCTTTTAAAATATGTTTCTTTATTTTTAGCTCCTTAAACTTCACTTGTTCAACCTAACCAGTGCCTCTCCAAATTTCCATTTCATTTCAATCAATGAGACATGACCTCCTAAACACAAGGACGATACCATGGAGCCATCTTTGCTGCCTCCCTCTCCTTTTCCTTTCCTTTTTACATTCATTTATTTTTTCCAGTTTTAACAGTTCTGAAATGTATTCCAAATTAATCTTGATTTCAAATTTAAACTATCACTATATACAATCACATTTTAAACACAAAAAGTAACGCACGAAAAATGTACAATATAAAGTGTATGTGACACAGTAACAAAATGCATATCCATGAATCCACTATCCAGTCCAAGAACCGTAACATTATATGTATTCCAAATTGATTTCTTCCTTTCTACTCTCATTTTCAGAACTACAGTTAAGGATTTGTGTTTAATAACCCCTAAGTCTTCCACCTTGTTTTATATTATACTTTACAACTATACTATGTTTCTCTGCTAAGTTTGTCTTATGCTCTTGATCAGACGTGTTTTCAGGTTCCCTATCACCTACAGAATTTATTAGTAAATTATACTGAGCCTAATATTCAACACCTTTTTTTTTTAAATAATTTTTATTGTGCTTTAAGTGAAAGTTTACAAATCAAGTCAGCCTCTCACACAAAAACCCATATACACCTTGCTACACACTCCCAATTACTCTCCCCCTAATGAGACAGCCCGCTCTCTCCCTCCACTCTCTCTTTTTGTATCCATTTTGTCAGCTTCTAACCCCTTCCACCCTCTCATTTCCCCTCCAGGCAGGAGATGCCAACATAATCTCAAGTGTCCACCTGATCCAAGAAGCTCACTCTTCACCAGCATCCCTCTCCAACCCATTGTCCAGTCTAATCCATGTCTGAAGAGTTGGCTTTGGGAATGGTTCCTGTCCTGGGCCAACGGAAGGTCTGGGGGCCATGACCACCAGGGTCCTTCTAGTCTCAGTCAGACCATTAAGTCTGGTCTTATGAGAATTTGGGGTCTGCATCCCACTGCTCTCCTGCTCCCTCAGGGGTTCTCTGTTGTGTTCCCTGTCAGGGCAGTCACTGGTTGTAGCCGGGCACCATCTAGTTCTTCTGTTCTCAGGATGATGTAGTCTCTTATTCATGTGGCCCTTTCTGTCTCTTGGGCTTGTAATTACCTTGTGTCCTTGGTGTTCTTCATTCACCTTTGATCCAGGTGGGTTGAGACCAATTGATGCATTTTAGATGGCTGCTTGCTAGTGTTTAAGACCCCAGATGCCGCTCTTCAAAGTGGGATGCAGAATGTTTTCTTAATAGATTTTATCATGCCAGTTGACTTAGATGTCCCCTGAAACCATGGTCCCCAGACCCCTGCCCCTGCTACGCTGGCCTTCAAAGCATTCAGTTTATTCAGGAAACTTTTTGCTTTTGGTTTAGTCCAATTGTGCTGACCTGCCCTGTATTGTGTGCTGTCTTTCCCTTCACCTAAAGTTGTTCTTACCTACTATCTAATTATGAATGCCCCTTTCCCACCCTCCCTCCCTCCCCTCTCACGTAACCACAAAAGAATGTTTTCTTCTCAGTTTAAACTATTTCTCAAGTTCTTATAATAGTGATCTTATACAACTGACTAATTTCACTCAGTGTAATGGCTTCCAGGTTCTTCCATGTAATGAAATGTTTCACAGATTCCTCACTGTTCTTTATCGATGTGTAGTATTCCATTGTGTGAATATACTGTAATTTATTTATCCATTCATTCCTTGCTGGGCACCTTGGTTGCTTCCATCTTTTTGCTATTGTAAATAGTGCTGCAGTAAACATGGGTGTGCATATATCTGTTCATGTAAAGACTCTTATTTTTCTAGGATATATTCCGAGGAGTGGGATTGCTGGATCATATGGTAGTTCTACTTCTAGCTTTTGAAGGAAGCGCCAAATCGATTTCCAAAGTGGTTGTACCACTTGATATTCCCACCAGCAGTGTAGAAGTGTTCCAATCTCTCCACAGCCTCTCCAACATTTATTATTTTGTATTTTTTGGATTAATGCCAGCCTTGTTGGAGTGAGATGAAATCTTATTGTAGTTTTGATCCGCATTTCTCTAATGGCTAATGATCGTGAACATTTCCTCATATATCCGTTAGCTACCTGAATGTCTTCTTTAGTGAAGTGTCTATTCATATCTTTTGCCTGTTTTTTAATTCGCTTATTTGTCTTTTTGTAGTTGAGTTTTTGCAGTATCATGTAGATTTTAGAGATCAGGCGCTGATCAGAAACGTCATAGCTGAAAACTTTTTCCCAGTCTGTAGGTAGTCTTTTTACTCTTTTGGTGAAGTCGTTGGATGAGCATAAGTGTTTGATTTTTAGGGGCTCCCAGTTATCTAGTTTTCCTTCTACATTCTTAATAATATTTTGTTTATACTGTTTATGCCATGTATTAGAGCTCCTAACGTTGTCCCTATTTTTTCTTCTGTGATCTTTATCGTTTTAGATTTTATATTTAGGTCTTTGATCCATTTTGAGTTAGTTTTTGTGCATGGGGTGAGGTATGGGTCTTGTTTAATTTTTTTGCAGATGGATATCCAGTTATGCCAGCACCATTTGTTAAAAAGACATTTAGCTGTTTTGGGGCCTTTGTCAAATATCAGCTGCTCATATGTCGATGGATTTATGTCTGGATTATCAATTCTGTTCTATTGGTCCATGTATCTGTCGTTATACCAGTACCAGGCTGTTTTGACTACTGTAGTGGTATAATAGATTCCAAAATCAGGTAAAGTAAGGCCTCCCACTTTGTTCTTTCTCTTTCAGTAATGCCGTATTTGTCCGGGGCCTCTTTCCCTTCCATATGAAGTTGGTGATTTGTTTCTCCATCTCATTAAAGAATGTCTTTGGGATTTGGATGAGAATTGCATTAAATGTATAGATCGTTCTTGGTAGAATAGACATTTTTATAATGTTAAGTCTTCCTGTCCATGAGCAAGGTATGTTCTTCCACTTATGTAAGTCTCTTTTGGTTTCTTGCAGAAGTATAGTGTAGTTTTCTTTGTATAAGTCTTTTACATCTCTGGTAAGATTTATTCCTAAGTATTTTATCTTCTTGGGGGCTACTGTAAATGGTATTGTTTTGGTGATTTCCTCTTTGATGTTCTTTTTGTTGGTGTAGAGGAATGCAACTGATTTTTGTATGTTTATCTTGTATCCCGATACTCTGCTGAACTCTTGTATTGGTTTCAGTAGTTTTCTGGAGGATTCCTTAGGGTTTTCTGTGTATAAGATCATGTCATCTGCAAATAGAGATACTTTTACTTCTTCTTTGCCAATCTGGATGCCCTTTATTTCTTTATCTAGACGAATTGCTCTGGCTAGGACTTCCAGTACAATATTGAATAAGAGCGGTGATAAAGGGCATCCTTGTCTGGTTCCCAATCTCACTGGGAATGTTTTCAGGCTCTCTCCATTTAGGGTGAGGTTGGCTGTTGGGTTTGTGTAAGTGCCCTTTATTATGCTGAGGAATTTTCCTTCTATTCCTATTTTGCTGAGAGTTTTTATCATGAATGGGTGTTGAACTTTGTCAAATGCCTTTTCTGCATCAATCAATAAAATCATGTGATTCTTGTCTTTTGTTTTATTCATGTGGTGGATTACATTAATTGTTTTTCTAATGTTGAACCATCCCTGCATACTTGGTATGAATCCCACTTGGTCATGGTGAGTTATTTTTTTTATAGGTTGTTGAATTCTGTTGGCTAAAATTTTGTTGAGGATTTTTGCATCTACATTCATGAGGGATATAGGTCTATAATTTTCTTTTCTTGTGGTGTCTTTACCTGGTTTTGCTATCAGGGATATGGTGGCTTCATAGAAAGAGTTTGGTAATATTTCAACACCTTTTTGATCTGGCCCAGTCTATGATTCCAGTGTTATTCCCCAATATTCTTATTAAATTGCTGCATGCTTCAAATATCAAATGTCTTTCTTCCTTCCTTCTTTTCTTTTTCTGATGAAGCTATTGCTTTCTTCTTTCCACATTTTTGCTCATGAAGTTCCACTTTGAGCCATCCCCTGGAATGTTCTCTCCCCCAGCTCCCATAGTCAAAATCCCATTCTTCAGGACCTGTCTGAAATGCTTTTATATCCACAAAGACCAATCATGTGATGTTACTTTCTACTAAACACGTGTAGCACTCTCTCTGGCATTGCCTTGGAGTACTTATATTTTTCTTGTTTTCATATGCTTCATAAGCTTGCACAAAGCCTTGTATATAGAATGGATTTAATAAATACTTTGTTAAATGAGTTGGGCAAATAGAGCAATAGAAGTTAACATATTCTTGTTTTTTTTAAGAAAGATACAGAGAACTTCTGCTTAACTTATTATTATTATTATTTTTTAAATTCTACTTTGTCTTTTCATCCAAATTAGGTCCAGGAAAGGGCAGATGCCCTACCCACATCTACACTGCTGGGGGAAGAAGGTATCACAAATTTTCTCAAGTTCCAGTACTCTTTTCCATTTTACTTAATGTCCCAGTTCTTACTCTCAGAAAAATATTGTTTATTGCAAATTTGAAGATTTAACTTGGGGTTCTTATTTCAATGACCAGTGTCATAGCTTTAACAAACACCCCATAACCTGCCAGTAAAAAGGTCAGTTCTCTGGGCCAATGCGTAATTAAATGAATAAGTATCAGTGTGGTAATTCAGCCACACCACTACCATGCTTGAAATGCAGTTTCTGTTTTCTTTAAGATCTTCCCCTAAAGAGCATTACTGTTATTAAGGATATAAGTATAAGTAGATGCAGTAATTTTTGTATTTTTTAGCCAGTTGGTGAAACTAGAAAGGGAAACACACATATGTGTGATACTTAAAAATGTATAAAGCTCATAAAAAAGAAAGTATTTTCTATCTGTGATAGTGAGAAGACACCTTAATGGAGTTAAAAAGTAAGTTTGCAGATAATCTCTTAGAGTTTTCTAAGAATAATGAGGCACCTACCTGCCTGGTTGAAGAGACTTCTACCTAGAAACAGCAGAGTAGATAGGAGATTAGATGAGTTTTGAAAGCTTTTCCGGCTTTCAGTTTACATGTGAAACATACTCAGCTTGAAAACCACAAACTAATGAATAGAAAAACCAAACCAAACCCATTGCCATCAAGTCGTTCCAATTCATAGCGACCCTATAGGACAGAGTAGAACTGCCCAATAGAGTTTCCAAGGAGCACCTGGTGAATTCGAACTACTGACCTTTTGGTTAGCACTTAACCATTATGCTACCAGGCTTTCATAATTATTCTCCATCTTTAAAGAATTCTGTAATTTCTAGGACAAATATAGCAACTAAAACTCTACTGATCTTCACATCAGGAAGTCTCTTCCCATGCAAATGTTGAGGCTAATGTAATTTTAATTAAGGGAGTCAAGAACACGAAAACCAAATTCTCAATCAAAAGGAGCCACTTTAATCCAGAAAAAAACAAACAAACTAAAAAGCATTGCTACTGATTCTGACTCAGAGTGACCCTATAGGACAGAGTAGAACTGCCCCATAGGGCTTCTGAGGAGTGGCTGATGAATTTGAACTGTTGACCTTTGGTTAACAGCAGATCTCTTGACCACTGTGCAATGAGGGCTCACTATAAGAGAGAGAAAGAAGAGATTGAAGGTACTCCCTTGGTAAGAAACACCTTGCTTGGGATCTGAAAGGACAGGTTGAACCCTAGGCTTTCCTCCCACAGATTGGAACAGGGCTGATAGGCATGGGCCTGGAGACCAAGAATATTTTTCTCTACTTGACCCAAGCCCTCAGGTCTACCTGTAAGTGTTTCATCTTCCTATGTTGGACAGGTTCTTGATATTTTACTTGTTCGTACAATAAAGAGTAATGAAGGAAAGTTACTTTACAGTTCAAATACTGTTTTACTTATTGCTAGGAGTAATCAGGTGAACATGCATTTAAGAGACTAATTTAACAGTTAACGTCTTTTAAAAAGTCGTTCGCTCTTTAAGGCTAATTAAACCATACTGTGTATTATTATAGAAGGGCATCTCATCCTAGAAAAGGCGGTAATTATTTATCTAGCTAAGCAATCTTATTGATTGAATATTGCTAAATGTTTGGCATTTAGGCTATAATACCTTTAGGCTTTATTGGCATGTGAATAAATTGAAAATGAGTATTAGTTTTGCCAATTTTATTGGCCGAAAATACATTTTCACTTTTGCGCTTAAATGTAATAAGTAAATTCTTATTTTCTGGAAAATTGTTTTCAAATTTTGAAGATATAAATAAATTGCTATCTTTAGGTTCTCTTCACTGTATTTCTTAAATGCTATTAGTTTTAAACTATAAAAATGGAGCAAGCACCCATGGTAGTAAGATAGTGAATGTTTAAAGCATTTGTGCATAAGCTCCCTCAAAGGATAATTAGATAATTATAATGGTACTTACTTTGAGATAGCTAATTAAAAAAATATATTGCTGCCCAGTTTAATTATTTGAGTAATGATAACATATTAGCAGCCATGAAACTTCAGTTGCAGCCAACACCACTGAAGAAAAGAAAGTAAATATGTTAATAACATTTTCCGCAAAGACCCAAAGGGTAGCACCAGGCAAACCTTTCTGTTTTCTCATCTGTTCTGTGCCTGTCCTCCCATCCCTGCGTACTATAAATCTCCTCCACATGTGTCACTCATCTGATTTCACTCTATTTGTTTTATTCATTTTATAACTCTCCTTTGGCACCAGGGAAGTAATTTTCTAGCTCTTTTCCACCCTTTGCGAGCCTCTGAAAGAAGGCTTTTGCAATTAGACTTCATAGCTTTAACAAACACTCCATAACCTGCCAGTAAAAATGTCAGTTGTCTGGGCCAGTGCATAATTAAATGAGTAAGATTCAGTGTGGTAATTCAGCCACAAAATGAAATAATTTAAAGGGGTTATTAATAGATTGCTTTGATTTTGGAATTCTAATCAATAATGAGCTACGTTATGTACAGAATCTTTCTAGCTTTCACCATTGCCATAATGTGGCCTATGAAAAATATTAAATAAAACCATGTCAATAAAATTTTTACTGTATTGTTCTTTTCCTGAATGATTAATCACCTGAGAGAATCTTGTTAAAATATCAACAAATTGGATATGGTCAGAATGAATGTTTTGCTATGAGCCTTTAAAACCAAGCACGAGTGATAGTATTAATATATAGAGCTTCATAAGGGACTCTGTTTGAGGCTATTACTTCCTGATTGAGGACTGAAAACGGGAAGAATTGAGACTTGAAGGCTAATAATAGTTGATTTGGTAAGAGGTCCTTTGAGCTGAGATTAGTAGGAGGAAGACATATTTGTAAAGCGATGGGTACCGTAACGATGGAGTGCTATAGAAATGGATTAAGCAGTGGTAGCTCTTGGAATTGCAGAGAATGAAAAGTTAATTTTGAGGACAAACCAAAAGGCTGCTGGAGTAAAATTAAGCTCTTAAAATGGAAAGTCTCAATCTTTTGCTCAGAATTAATTGGTTGTTCCTGTATCTTATAAGATATATTTGAGGTCTGGAAATGATAAGGCTGAGCAATGACTTAGAAGTTAGCGTAATAATGACTAACATTAATCGGGCTCTTACGGTTGGTATTCCAGGGACATCAGTGAGTGGTTTATGTACATCATTCAATTAATTCTCCTTACGACACTGTGAAAACGTTGGTGTCCCATGAGGAAACTGAGGCACAAAGATGACTTAACTGGTGACTGAGCTGAGATTTCAAACCCAGGCAGCCCAATTTTAAAGCCCAAGTGCTTGTTTACCAAGGTATAGCTGTACGGCCTCCAAGGTATATTTTATTGATGTTGTTAGTTGCCGTCAAGTTGGCTCTGACTTATGGCGACCCCATGTACAATAGAACAAAACGTTGTCTGGTCTTGTACCATCTTCATGATGGTTGTTATGCTCGAGTCCATTGTTGTGGCCACTATTTATTTTGAGTACCTTCCAACCCAGGGAGCTCATCTTCTAATACTATATCAGACAATATTCTGTTGTGATCTATAGAGTTCTCATTGGCTAATTTTCAGAAGTAGACCACCAGGCCCTTCTTCCTAGCCTGTCTTAGCCTGGAATCTCCTCTGAAACCTTTCCACGATGGGTCACCCTGCTGATATTTGAAATACCAATGGCATAGCTTCCAGCATCATAACAGCTCACAATTCACCATGGTGAACAAGCTGACAGACTGGTGGTAGATGTTTTATTGCTAGTGATGCTTTAAGTATACTTCAGCCCAGAACTGTGTCCTAATAATGGTTTTCAAATGGCTGCTACGAAATGAGGGGTGGGAAACTCCAGAAAGTTTTGTTTTACATAATATATCCCAAAGGAGGAAGAGACACCCCCAAGGTTAAATCACAGAATGGATTTCCGTGATAATTTATATATGTATATCTATATGTTCTTTTTCTTAATTCAGAAAGAGAGTTGAAGAGAAGTAAATGGCAACTGTGGGTCTTCTTTTTTCTCCTTATTTGAAGTGTATACTTGTGCCCATCTGGAGTCTGAGAGTGACACTTTAGGAATTGCCACCCCTAATGAAGCTTATTATTTATTTTGTTTTGCCATATTTTATTGTTCCTTTGCCTGGGATATGAAGATGAGAGCCAGTGATTGGGTCACTATCCGCTCAAAGAACATATACAGAGACCTTTATTGCAGTCTGAAATGCTGACTTTGGAGAACTAATTGAAGGGCTGGAAGATTAGTTGGCAAGCCTGGACTTATGTAGCTTAGAACTGGAAAGGTAGGTGGGGACTAACTTGCATGAAGAGACATTAAAAGAAATGTATTTTTTGTTTATTTCTTTTGAGTGGATAGAGAGAAAATAGACCTAAGTTAAAGCTACCAGGATCTAGTGTAATGAAAAACCTCTGGACTTTACTAGTAGTGATATTTGAAGGAGTTTATAGATATTTTTCCCCCACAATTGTGTAAGAATAAGATAGTATACAAGGTAGTTTTAAAGCAGTCTGGTGTATTGTTAGGAAAACAGATTGGGGGTCATCAGGTTGTCTTTGGAGATTGACACTGTGGATTGTAGTCTGTTTTAATTGTATGCACTGGGCTCTGGAGCTGTATAGGCAGCCCTCTGCTAGAGTGATTGTACTTCTAGATGATGTTGGAAAGCTCACAGCCAGTTTCGCTCAAGTTGCTATATAATGGCACTTAGTGCGAACAGGGCACAAATGAACTCGCCCCAGCTAATCTCGTTCCTGATGTGAATCAAAGAAGGCTTCCCTCATCAACAGCCTTGACCTGTTCCCACGGGCTTCCCGATGGAACTCTGTTTAGGATGAGACTCAGCTCCAGAGCAGCAGCAGCCGACAGGGAGGAGAGCAGGAGAAAAATATATGGGCCACAACTTCTGATTTGATCTCTTTTTAGTGTGTGAAGCTGCTGTGCTGTTTATTGTTATTTAATGTTATTTGTTATTTTTATACTCCATGGTTAGTTTGTAAATTTTATTCATGAAATCAAATCAAAAAGGTAAAGATGGAAGGAGAGAGGAAAAGATACATTTGGTAGTAAATGAGACCTTTTACGTATAATGTCATGTGGAATTCTGCAGGACTGATTTCCTTGGGACACTGGTAAATTGGCTCTGCAGCAGTCCCCAAAGAGAAGTTCTAAAAGTGATCGTGGTAATGACAGTGCCCCTGAAATAAATATATAGCATTCCAGGTAAAAATACTCTGAAGGGCTGTACTCATTTGAGATATGAGGTTTATGTATTTATGAAAACGAATTCATTCTCGATACTATAAAGTTACACCGTATGTCCTAAAACACCCTCCAAAGAGAAACATAAACCTTCCAGCTACAAATCTCAAGCAAGGACTAGACCAAAAAAAGGTCTCTTCTAGGACTTTTAGCTGAGACAGAGACTTGATTATGATTATGTTGATTTTTTACCTTTGGGATTTGCCATCAATGAAGTCAAAGCTTTAAAGTTTGTCTTTTTCTTTTTTTAACATTGGGAGGGAATCATAATGAGAGATCAAAACAAGGAAAATTTGGTGCCATTGAAGATTGGCTTATAAGATTTTGCATGTCAGCAAAACACAAGCGGCACATGTGGCTGCTGCTGGTATGGCAGTTTAGACACTGGAGCACCTACATAATTTGCTTGAGGGAAATTTGAGAAAATGAGACTGGGTTAAAAAAAAATATATATATATATAAAGCTTTTTTTTCTTAAAAAGCCACCAAGAATTAATAAGTTTTTACTAGAATCTCCTCTGAAGTCTTGTCTTCTTACATACTGGTACGACTGCTGACCAAAAGGTGGGCAGTTGGAATTCACCAGTGGTTCCTCGAAAACCTTATGGGGCAGTTCTACTCTGTCCTATAGGATTGCTATGACCCAGAATTGACTCAAGGACAACAGGTTTGGTTTTTTGGTTTTAATGTGTATTATATTATGATTATTTGTTTATATTGCCTGTTCTCTTACGTCATCTAGGAACTTCATTGCTTAGAGGTGCACAGAACCCTTCTGTTTAATATTTGACTCTCAAAATCTCCATGCCAGAACCCTTCAAAATTCTGTGTTCTTGAGGTTTCTTTTTCCTTTTTCCTCTTACTTGCTTTCATAAAAATAAGCCAGGTATGCTTTTGGAAGGCAGTTGTACTTAGGCAGGAACTTTTGAAAGGGAATCTAAATAGAATCGTATGTAGATTATTACCATTTTTTAGATTAACTCAAGATATCTCAGAATACAGTATAAAATTTATAGGTATATGTTTCATGGTCTATAAAATAGTTGATTAAACATGCTGTTTTATTTATCCAGACTCTTAGCGTCAGGCCTCTGGTAAGGATTCTAACCCCATATTATAATTTTATTTATATGAGGAAATAATATCAACTTACATAATTCTGATGTTAAAAACATTTTTTCCTGGAGGGATTCCAGCAGTTGTGACTTCAGGTAGGTCAGTTAACTCCTGAGCCTGAGTTTATCTTTAAAATGGGGTCATAACACATACCTCACAGGCTGTTGTGAAGACTAAATGATTTATTACGTAGAAATACTCAGCATGATACCTGCATGTAGGTGGTGTTCAAAAAGCTTTTTATTTTTTAATTTAGCTTGTAGTTGAAATAGCAAAGTGAGTATTATAGATTTCTCATGGGAAATGGGACCTTATCGATCACTGTAATATCAGATATAGCTACTTTATATGTCTAAATATACATTAATCCATCAGCATTTATTGCTTGCTCAGTATGCAAAGAAAATTCTACAGAATGTTATATTTCAATCAGAGCTATTTTTTCCTATGTTATAACGCAGAAGAGACTGTATGTGCTGGGATTTATTATAAACTGAGATTTTTATTTTATGCCTTGCGTTTCATGTTGTAGTTTATTTAAACAGAAGGGATTGTAAATTGCATTTTAAAGGTAGATGTCTCTCTTGAGACATTTGCATTAGTGAGCACTGTGGGCTTTTGGAAATGTTTTCTAAACTACTCACAGCAGGATTTGTCTCACACACTGAAAAATTCTTGGACAGGACGTAATAATTTCTCATCCACCAGAGAAATGGTACTATTTTTGAATAATAATTTTAGAATGCAGATACTATAAAAAGTGATAGATACCTATTGCAAAGTGAGATATATTTCCTTTCCCAATCTTAGTCTAGATTGGGATGGTTAGACTTTAAGGGCATGACTATTCTATTCTGCAGTTCTGTAGTGTGTATACCCTTTGTATTATTAAAGCAACCATTTCAAACATATTCCTAACAGAGTTCTTACAGGGGTAACCAATATAATGGTCCCAAAAGATGGAAATGTTTTCTAAGAGGAATTTTAGATTTCAGTAATTTTTCAGGCAACCGAGAGCTATCTTGTTGGGATTACATTGTTCAGCATGATATTCTAAAGGTCCTTTTAGTATTATGGTTCTCTGTATCAAACCCATGTCTCTAGTTCCAGAAAATGGAGATGAGGAAGTCAAAGGTAAATGATTTAACCTAGTGACAGAGGCAGAACAAGTAACAGTATGGATCTAATTCCTTGGTGTCTTTGATCTTCTAGTTTTAACTGTTTAACATCACAGATTCCTTTTAATGTAATATAATCTTACTGTACTTTCTCCCAAATATTACTTTTCTTTTTCTTTAAAACTGTGCTTTGACTAGTATGATGATTAAGCTCTTTTTATGGAAGGATTTTTTCAAGAATCAGTTCATCTCAAATGAAATACCATCTCTTTAAAGCTTAGACATTTTCTTTTTTTCTGCTATAGGTTTCTGAATATATAATTCAGTTACTAAAATTTCCTAGTTTGGGGAGTTTTAATTTTCACTTCTGATTTTCTAGATATCAGGTGATTTTTTGCAAAGAGCTAGATTACTTTCCATAATTCTCAGCATTGCTAGTTTGAGGTAGGAAGCTAACTCCCAACTATTAAGCTTGGTCTCCCAACGTGATAGACACCCTTAGGTTTTTTTGCTTGTGTGTTTGCTTACTTACTTGTTTCTGTCCACCATTTTATAGAATGGAGTTCACGGGACTAGCTGTCTACAAATGCACAATATCCCATGCACACTCATCTCAGTTGGTATTCTACTAATCGATCAGTATGGGGTCAACTAGAATTCATAGAGTAAAATTGCTTATTATCTCTTTATCCTGTTCCTAAAGAGAACTGAAGAGAAGTAGTCCATTTCCCCAAATTCCCTTCTTGCTTGGATAATATTTTCCTTTGATGTTATATTTTAGCACTGTTTCAGCTAGTCTCTGTGAAGAGTCAATTCTACATATCCTCTCTACTGTCGATCATTAGAGCGCAGCAACCTAGAACAAAGTAGAGGCACTTGAATTGCTGGCTGGGTTCATGAGTGAAACTAACTGTGAGGACACTCATCTTTGCCCCGTTGGGTGTGTTTGGAGTAGATCAGTTTAAATGATAGGCCTCTACGGGAGAAAGGAAGACACTTCTGTAACAATGAATTCTACATGATGGGAAGCTATGAGTGCATGACAAGTGCAGTTATTTTTGATTCTTGAAAATTGCCATCAGAGAATTGTGGACTTAGGTGCCAGCACTCCAGTTAACAGCTCTCTTTCCCAGACAAATTTAAGTTCCATTAATAGATTTTAGTGGCACTGAGTTTTTCTGCCAAGATAGGGACCATGGAGCCAATAATCTGATATTAAAGGAAACGCCAATCCTGCATTTGGTTTTTGAGGGTTGATGAATGAAAATCCTGCTTCATCTCATCAGTGATGTATTTATCACAACATTTGAAGTGTGTTTAGTCAAATGAAGAAGCTGCTCTTCAAAGGCTGTGTTCCAAGATTACTATTGGGTTTTTCACTTGGATTGTGTAAATTGTGGGTAATTCTCCAAAAATTGCTTAGAGATTGGATTTCTGAGATTGAAGCAATTGTCTGTGAATCTGCTGTGATAAATGTTGGTTGAGGAACACATTGATTTTCATTATATAGCTGTAGGATATAGGCCTACTCTGTATCTCCATTTAATGACTTGTTTGTGCTAAAAAGTGGCCTTTGGGTCCTCCAAGGATATGCGTGGGATACTGGAGTTCTCATATTGATTTCTTGGAAGAACAGGTAACAATTGTTCCCAACATTGTAATAGGCAGATATGGAAATCAAGATGGTATAAATAGATGTGATTTTGGAAGACTTAGTCTACAAGTACATAGGGAAAACATTCATTTTTCAGTATAGCAGTGTAGTTTTGTTGAGACTAAAGAATTAAAACATTAATTGGTGCAAGAGTACTAAATTTTACTAACAGCTGTGTGTGTAGACTTATTCATAATACTGTTTGCAGTGCCTTTTGATTTTTTATCTGTTTGGTGAACTCCTAGTCATTTTTGAAGTCCCAGATAAAACCTTACCTCCATGGAAGTTCTTTTCTGTTCTCAATGGAGTTGGTTTCTCCTTACTTAGAGCTCCCGTTACTGCTCTGAATTATGTATTATAGATAGAGATTCTATTATTGCCATATCACAATGCATTATAGTTGTTTATGTGTCTATTTCTCCCTTCCCTCCAGCAGATAGTAGGTTCTTCATGGACAGAAATAATGGCCTTAGTCGTTCTTTTAATATCAGCTCTTTACATAGGACATGGTATATAATGAGTCACTATGAGTTGGAATTGACTTAACAGCAATGGTTTTTTTTAGTTGGGCAAGTAAAAAATGTCCTGCAGCTAACTTTAGTTCATTTGTAATAATTCCTGCTGTTGGGCTTGAATTAGACTTCTATGGTGTAAATAAGGCCAGTATGTCTGAAAATTTTATATGATGTGCTAGGTATAATAAAGAGACTGATTAACGATCCACCAAGTAAAATTGAGCAGTGTTGTATTTTCCAATATGCCAATATGATGACTTAAAAAGATTTTATTATATCTTGTTCTGAGAAAAGGCAAAATCATGACTTCTGCTTTATTAATGCCTAAATATGTTATGTACCTTGATATGACCATTGATTCGTTTTGAGAAGTTTTGCCTGTTGGAAAAGGTATAGAAGGAATTGGATTAGAAAGACATTTTAATATTCTCTACTTTTTCTGAAAATGTTGTAAACTTGCATCCTCTACATGTCAGTAAAAATAACTCTGTACCTTTATTAAAACTTCAGTATCTGCATTTGTATTTAGAGTGGTAGCAACATAAAATTGAAACCTGAGAAATGTGAAGGATATAAAGTCATGTTTTAATGGAGAAACTAAATTGCTCCTTCAAAGGGCCTATAAAAAGGAAAAGCATTCATTATAAATGTAATAAAAACTTATGAGTCCCATTTTATTAAAACTACACCCAGTTTCCTGAAAGGGCTGGATCATTTAGAGGTAAACCAGTGACACTTTAGGTCTAGCAACATTCTTTATGTGAGATAAGGTATCTACTGAAACGAGGTTGGTGGTTTTAACATGATCCCTAATGGATATCAACTCACATGAAAAGATTAGAATTTTTACTTTAGCAGAGTTTGCAGCTTCTGATAATAACAGGCCCAGATCAGGTTAATGGCAATAGTAAATTACTTACTACTGTAAGCTCCCTCATGAAATAGAATAATAGTGAAAGATAAAGCTTACGCTCCTTCTAATTGGTGTGCTACATCATACTATCATTCTGTAAACTTCTTACTCAAGTCAAATTACATAGATTAACATTGTTACAGGATAATAACATTCTGGTGATTACTGTCCACCTCCATCTTTTTATTTTCTTTGAGGTACAGTAATCTTTTCAATGGGTTAAAGGAGTATTATTCTTTTTTAGCCTTTGGCTGTTTTTCAGTGCTTTGGACTTTCATGTATTCCATATTTAATACATGTTTCCATATTATAATTGATTATAGTTGGATTGGTAGTAGCATTTTAAAGTGCAAATGGGAATTATGGTGAAGTGACAGCTAGGTTGTTCAGTTACTCTTAGCTTTAGAATCAAATAATTTTTAAATCATGAGACTTGCATGCTGAAATGAGAAATATTCGAGTTAATATATGTAGATTGTATTGATTTATTGAGAAAATAAGGCAGGACTTCTGGTAAATGGTGATGGATTAAAGGTGTGTTTATTCCAATTCCTTTCTCGAAACCCATTCCACAAATAAATACATAATAATGAAAAAATGGGCAAAGGTCATACCAACAGCAAAACTAAGAAACAATTATAATTCCAAAACACAGTGATAACATATCTGCCAAATTCAGCAGAGTGTGGACCAAATGAACAAGTATACTGGGAGCTGATACACTTTTTCAGATTTTTATTAGTGAGTACCTACCTCAGAAGAGCATACATCGTCTACTTAAACATTCAGTTCAGTAGATAGTTTTGCCTTTTCTGTGGGAAATATTGAAGAGGTTACAAAGTAAGACTGTTCTTTCCATGAGGTTAAAATCTAAGGAGAAAGTTATGACAAGGACATGTAGCTCTAAGGCCAAGTAAAAGTATTATGGGAACACAAAGGCCGATAGTATAGGACTTCTGATAAGAGAGGTTTGGAAAGAGACTGGTAAAGAAAGTGTTGAAAGAATAAGACTTCATTAGGTAATGATGGGGGAAGAAGATGTCGATTGTAGAAAAGCCCATTGCTGTTGAGTCAACTCCACCTCATAGTGACCCTGTAGGACAGAGTAGAACTTCCTCATAAGGTGTCCAAGGCTGTAGTCTTTACAGACGCAGACTGTCTCATCTTTCCAGACGCAGACTGTCTCATCTTTCCCTTGTGGAGCAACTGGCGGGTTCGAACCACTGACCTTTCGGTTAGCAGCCAAGTACTTAACTACTGTGCCACTAGGGCTCCATGATTGTGGAAATAACATGAATAAATGCAGAAATCTACAGGAAATGTTTAGAGAATGGTTATGGATTTCCCTTTGGTTGTAGTGTGAGATATATGCTGAAAGTAATAATCACTCCTTCATAATCAGATACGATTAACTGTCACTGGCACAGATTTAGGCCATTTGCATTCCTTATCTCAATTAATTTGCACTAATCTGCACACAGTAAACCATATAAGGTAGTAATTACTTGTTCAGGTTAGGAAAGCAAGACTTGGGGAGGGAAACAACTTGCCTAAGTCAAGTTGAGTGACTAAATCAGCAATAACGAATGCAAGTATTTCTGATCTGTGGCCTTCCCCGATGTGTTATGTAGTTCTAAGGGCAGGTCTGGGGTTGCAGTTAGAGGAATTATAATGTCAGCCAGTTTATACAGAGTAGAGAGAAACCTTTTCTTCTTTCTTTCAAGATGTGCAGGAGAGACTTCATTTTCTCATTAGTAATTTCATTCTTGTATCCTAGAGGGCAAGAAAATAATACTCTGGCTCAAAACATGTTAGAATTACTGGAGAAAAATTGTAATTAAAACCTAAACTGTAAACATAAAACCAACCAAACCTGTTGCTGTCGAGTCGATTCCAACTCACAGAGAACCTATAGGTCAGAGTAGAACTGTCCCGTAGGGTTTCCAAAGAGAGATTCAAACTGCTGACCTTTTCATTAGTAGCCGAGCTCTTAACCACTGCACCACCAGTGTATGTAATACACATATTTAATCTCCGTGCTTCTTTGCATTGTCATCTGTCTATTTATTTTCAAATTCAGGAAACCTTTTTTTTTCCTTGTTGGTTACTGTTAGTACTTTTGGGTAGATCTTTGTTCTCTAAATCCTTACTAATGTTTGAAAATTCCAAAGTATGAGAACCTTTTAACTTGAAAGTAATTAATTGGGATCAAGAGAAATTTACAGAGGAGCAAGACAAAGTGTTCTTTAACTTTTGAAACCAAGCCTTTTAGTCATTAGAATTAGGCCAGTTTATCGAATACCAGAACTTAATAGTACTGGATAAATACACTGAAGACTATCATATGGTAAGCTAGTTCTTCTGGAATTTTTAATTTACTATCTCTTCTTATCCTTCTAGCTGGGATTTTAAAGTTTCTTGCAATTGGCATTCTTGTTTAAGAAAAAAAAAAAATGTTTTCTCAATATTAACTGACCACAGATTGCATTTTGGTTGCTGAGGCCTAGTTCTATGATTTTAGCTTTATCTGCCTTTTAAGAAATGTTTGGAAATTTCATCCTCAGATAATTAGCTGAAGTACTGAGAATTATTTTCTCACAATCTCCTGGTTCATTATAATTGATTGGCTTATTGGATCTTGTTGAGGTTTGCTGTATTTCCTCAATATTTTGAGTTATCTTCTGGACCTCAAGTCATGTAAAGTAATATATTATAATTTCACAAAGTCTTTATAGGAGAGTTCATGGCAGTTTAGGGCATCATTTTTTATAATAACAAAAAACTGGAAGTAGCCTAAATCAACCTCAGTAGGGGTAAAACGAATTGAGATGTGCACATAAAATGAATACTACACAGCCATGGAAACCAATGAATGATTCTATATGTCCTGTGAGAGAGGTGTCTAAGATGTATTTTAAATAAAAAAAGTAAAATGTAAAACTGCAAATACTAAGAGAGCATTTATGTAAAGATAAAGCTGTGTAGGTAAATAGTAAACACATATGTAAGAGAACATTATTTAAAAATTTCCAGTGAACTGTTAACAACGACTTCTCCTGGGTGAAGAAACCAGGAAAGAATAAGGACGATGTACATTTTTATATTTCTCTGAGCTGCTTTAATTTTTTTTTTTTATTTCCCCCTTTTCTTTTTTATAAAGAGCATGTACTGCTTTTATAACTAAAAAGCTTTTTGTAAAAGTTCCTGTTTACTTAGAAAAGAAAGAATCAGAGACTCTTCTTTTGGTGTCTTCCATAACTTTCATTGGATGAAAATGCATAATTGTCTGTTAATCTGTGATTGTAAGACAGCTTTGTGAAAAATACCGAATTGTTTAAGTTTGAAGTTTTAGTGCTGAATGGGCAACTTGATTGAACAATTTTTTTTTTTTTTTTTTTCCTAATTTGATTTTTTGGCTTGATTCTGAAAATGAAGAACAGGGTTATGTCTCTGTTTGGGTGGTATGATATTAAGGGTTAGTGCCGTAAAGTTCCTTTAAATGAAAAATACTCCATTCTAAAAGATGAATTATCTTCATTTTTTAGCTCTTACATGGCCAGAAAAATTAAAATTGATTACACATTACAGCATTCTATGCATATCAGCAAAGCAAATTTATAGGTTTGAAGAAACCCCAAATAAACTTTTTTGTGTGTTGCATTTAAATTAATTTCATATTTTTCTGCTAATTTTTAAAACTAAATGCATAGTAGTTTGAAAAGGACATGGATTTTGGAATCATACTTATGAAAAGATACTTATAAGGTAGTTAAAATTAAATGAGGTAACGTAAATAAAACACCCTGAAGAAGGTCTTGGCACATAATAGACTTTCAGTAAAAATATTTGTATGTGTTTCTTTTTCAAAATAAAACTTTTTTCATAATAAAATTCCTGCACAGTAAAAAGGTAATGAGGCAATTGATAAAAAGACATGATTAAAATTTTACATTGAATTCTGATCTTTTATCTTTGATGAATACATACATTCTTCCAACCTGTTTTCTTTTTTGATTCCTTGCAACTTGATGCTTCAGAAGCAGCTGATAATGTCAGTCTAGTTTCTACTGAGACCATAGGAACTGACATCAGTTTACACTAGCTAAGTTTTTTTTTTTTAAGTTTGCAAAAAATTTTGTTTCTAGCATCTCATTCCATTTCCCAAAAGTACTAATGATTTTTAAATTTCTGCTGTGCTTATTGCTTTAAATTAGGGTAAATGGTATCAATCCAAAAGATTTAATGAAATCTTTGTGGTTCTATGTAGATGTAAATGGAAGCCAAAAATCTGTTAACTTGGTGCCCCTTTTATGATATTTTATCATGTAAGATTTATGTGGTGCATATTACATCTTTAAGAACTAACATATGAAATAACATACCAAACATTGGTAGTTTTAATTGCATTATTTTAAAATAATTTATTCTTTTTCAGTAATACACTGAAATATATTATGTAGAGCTTGCTATTTCTTAAAAAAAGAATATGTTTCTATGTATGAAAAATCACCTCAAAATATGTTAAGTAAAAAATCATTTTTCTACAGTATTGTATATAAGTGCATGTTGTTGTTAGGTGCCATTGAGTTGGTTCCAACTCGCAGTGACCCTATGTACGACAGAACACTGCCCGGTATTGCACCATCCTCACAATTGTTATGCTTGAGCCCATCGGTGCAGCCACAGTATCAATCCATCTACTAGAGGGTCTTCCTCTTTTTCACTGACCCTCTGTTTTACCAAGCGTGATGTCTTTCTCCAGGGACTGACCCCTCCTGTTAACATGTCCAAAGTACTTGAGAAGAAGTCTTGCCTCGTGGCTTCTAATGAGCATTCTGGCTGTACTTCTTTCAAGCAATACAAGTTGGAAATTTAGTGTCATTATTGTAAATATGATTATAGAAGTTGATACGGATTGGAGCTAGTCACCCATGTTTTTGTAGATGATTTTTTGATTTGTAATATAAGGTTGGAAATAAAGTGAATCTGCCTGCCTCACAGAGTTCATGAGGAAATTTAGAAAATAAATTTCATAAAGAAAATACTATGTTTTAAGTGTTGCTGTTTGATTTAGAAACAAATACTGATTAATACTTTTATCAGCTGCATGAGGACTTATTAGATTATAAGGAAATAAATACTATTCATTCAACAAACATGTATTGAGTACTTACTTTCTGTGTACTAGACATTGTGCCAGGTAGTAAGTATACTGATAAATAAGATGGGGTTCTTCCATTGATGAAGCTCATAGCGATTGAAAGGAAAGAGGCAGTAAAAACAAATCATTATGATGCAGAATAATACATGTTGTTGTAAATGAATGTGGTGGTACAAAGGAGGGGTTGATTCTGTGGGACACTCAAGAATTCTTACAGAGGCTGTGTTTGGAGCAGGATATATAAGAGTGTAGGCATAATAAAATGGGAAGGGCCATCACAGATAGACTGAACGTTAGATAAATATTTATTCCAATATTGAAAGAATACTATAAGTAGGAGGAGAACAATACTCAGTTTATCAAGTATTTCTTGAATAGCTACAATGGGCAAGTCCCTGTACTGGCCGTTGAGGGACTAGAAAGCTGAAAAGGCCTGGTCTCTTTTCTAAAGGAGTTCACATTCCAGCGGGAGCCAGTCATGTGCACAGAGAGCTGCACGCCAAGGGAGAGTCTGAGTATAGGTGCTTTGGGAACTGTGCCATCTGGCTGGGCCGTGGAATAGTTGCTGAATCCCAAAGAGACAGCTTGGACTTTGTAAGTAATTTGACTTCTAGGGAAGTGAGTTAAAAATGGGCTAACATGAAGAAAAGAGAAATTTTAAGAAATCAATAATGTCTTAAAAACACCTCTTGTGACATAATCTTGAAGACTTCAAGTCAATTAATGGACAGGATATAGTTTAAATAATGGGAGGCTGACCCATAGTATGGCCAAAATAAGTGTTGTAAAATAATAGGTACAAATATTAGATGGGATTTAAATAATGCTAACAAACTTTTGGCTGACCCAACTGTAATCTCTTAACTAGAGATTTCCCAATCAGCATATTGACTGGGAGATGCCTGTTGATTTCTAAATCACTGCACGTGTAAATAATAAAGCTCTTTCTAATCCAGTGGAACTCAGTATTCTCTAGTCAAGATCTCTGGGTATTCAAGATTTCCTAGGCAGAGGATGATATTTAGAACCCCTTCCCTGATTAACCCTAAATAACTACTTTTGGGGAATAGACAAGTGCTCACTTGTCTATGCCAAGATATTTGGAAGACAGCTACCTGGCCAACTGACTGGAAGAGGTCCATATTTATGCCTATTCCCAAGACAGATGATCCAGTCAAATGCAGAAATTATCTAACAATATCATTAATATCACATGCAAGCAAAATTTTGCTGAAGATCATTCAAAAGTGATTGCAGCAGTATATCAACAGGGAACTGCCAGAAATTCAGGCCAAATTCAGAAGAGGAGGTGGAATCAGGGATATCATTGCTGAGGTCAGATGGAACCTGGCTGAAAGCAGAGAATACCAGAAGGATGTTTACCTGTGCAGAGGCATTCGACTGTGTGGATCATAAGAAATTATGGATAACATTGAGAAGAATGGGAATTCCAGAACACTTAATTGCACTCATGAGGAACCTGTGCATAGATCAAGAGGCAGCTGTTCGGACAGAACTTCATGGTTTAAAGTCAGGAAAGGTGTGTGTCAGGGTTGTATCCTTTCACCATACCTATTCAATCTGTATGCTGAGCAAATAATCCAAGAAACTGGACTATATAAAGAAGAAGGGGGCATCAGGATTGGAGGCAGACTCATTAGCAACCTGCATTATGCAGATGACACAACCTTGCTTCCTGAAAGTGTACAGGACTTGAAGAACTTACTAATGAAGATCAAAGACCACAGCCTTCAGTAGGGATTGCACCTCAACATAAAGAAAAGAAAAATCCTCACAACTGGACTAATAAGCCACATCATGATAAACGGAGAAAAGATTGAAGTTGTCAAGGATTTCGTTTTACTTGGATCCACAATCAATACCCATGGAAGCAGCAGTCAAGAAATGAAAAGCGTCATTGCATTGGGTAAATCTGCTGCAAAGGACCTCTTTAAAGTGTTGAAAAGCAAAGAGGCCACCTTGACATCAGGTGTGCCTGACCCAAGCCATGGTATTTTCAGTCACATAATATGCATGTGAAAGCTGGATAGTGAATACAGAAGACCACAGAAGAATTGATGCCTTTGAATTGTGGCATTGGCAAAGAATATTGAATATACCATGGACTGCCAAAAGAACGAACAAATCTGTCTTGGAAGAAGTACAAACAGAATGCTCCTTATTAGCAAGGATAGTGAGATTGCGTCTTGTATACCTTGGACATGTTGTGAGGAGGGAACAGTCCCTGAGGAAGGATATCATGCTTGGTAAAGTACAGGGTCAGCAGAAAAGAGGAAGACCCTAAATGAAGTGGATTGACACAGTGGCTGCAACAATGGGCTCAAGTATAACAATGATTGTAAGGATGGCTCAGGACTGGGTAGTGTTTCATTCTGTGGCACACAGGGCTGCTATGAGTCGGAACTGACTCAAAGGCACGTAACAACAACCTTTACCACACTTCGTCACCTGAGTGCCTCCCTATGCTTACCTCCTCCTCTTCTGTTCATACAGGCTATCAGACATGAATTTCCTCATTGTACCTCTAAGTTTATGTATCTATTTACTCATCCTTAACTACTTCATTCCTGAGTGGAAGCAAAAAGCATCCTGACGTATTTTCAAGAACAAAGCTTCCAGCTCTGCTCTTGGTGGTCACTCCTGCCTCCTTCAATAGCTTGTGTTGTCACTGATCAACTTTCTTATGTATATTAATTTCTTCTCCTCAGCCTGCAAACAGGCTCACATCTCCACAGTATGTGTGTATGTGTGTGTGTGTGTGTGTGTATATGTATGTTTATGCACACTGTGTCATGACTGGGAAAGCTGGTTTCTGCATAAACCATCCATTCTCCTGAAGCAGAGCTCACTAAGGTTTCCAGGGACTTCCCAGTTGCTGAACTCAAACTTTCCTCAGGTGTTTTATCACTGCACTGTCTGCATGGCTTCTGTCACCTCTCAAAGCTCATCCCTTTACCTTATCACCTACCACTCTCTCTTCTTACCTTTTTGACTTCAGTTTGTTTAGTTGTTTCCTCGGCCTTTATTCTACTTTAATATGTTGCTATTTGCTTGCACTTCTGCATTTGAACTTTTTTTTTTTTGCACTTTACTTTTTTAGTCCATCACCCACTTTTCTTGATTAAACTACCAATATGACTCCCAAACCTGTAGCTTGAGTCCAGATTTCTTCCGAGCTCCAGAACCATACCTCCATCTGGGTAGACCAGGCACTCAGCATCTGTATTATTAGTAGTCTATGGTTGCTGGAACAAAGCTCCACAAACTTAGTGTCTTAAAACAAATTTATTCTCTCACAGTTTTAGGGGCTAGAAGTCCAAAATCAAGATATCAGAGGGGCCGTGCTCCCTCTGAAGGTTTTAGGGAAGGATCTTTCTTTTCTTTTTGAGCTTCTAGTGACCCCAGGAATTCCTTGGCTTGTAGCTACATCACTCTAATCTCTGCCCCTAAACCTTTTATTGTTTTACATCTGTTGTCAACTAGAATGAAGACTTTTCTCCTTCAAAATAAATAATTCATGTGATTTTATAAAGATTAAGTATTTTACATACTAAGTTGAGTTGGAAGAAGTAAAAAGAAAGGGAATTATGGTTGCTGGTAGTACTGAACTGCCCAGTTGGCAGACTAAATAGGGCACTAGCATAGCAGCAATATAGAAATATATTTTTAAAATAATTTACATATGCTATTTTTAAGAGTCCTCATAGAAAAAAAAGAACATTGCTGTACTTCATTATAGTTATATCACTGTGCAGTATTTTCTTTTTAAATACGTTGCTTTGACGTTAAGTACTATTTCAGGGTACAGGATGGGAGCCATAACCTTTTCTGGGCATAAGGTCTAAATCTGTTCCTGGTTGATGAGAGTTATAAAAATTCATTGTTATATTATGCTTTTGTTGGTTAAAAAAAGTCAAAAATTACTTTTTCTGCTGGCTACATAGTTGATCAGCCAAACGCAAGGTGATATCAATGAATAAAAGTATCAGCCATGAGGTTGCCTTGTGTGTAAGAGTGCAACTTCTGGTAGTTCTAACTATACTCCACCGTATCTTGATAACCACGAATTTCCACGTAGCTACACCACTTTTTCCACACTTCGTTTTCCTGTTTTTCTATCAGCAGTCCCCCCTCGTGCACCTGTTCCTTCCACCAGATAGCTCCTAAATGTAAAAATAGGACCAAATAGTCTTTTTTGAGGGGAGTGTAGAATAAATGCATTTATCTTTAAGCAGCCACAGGGAACTGAGGTGGGAGTGAAGGGGTGTGTATAGAAAGAATGTGAAATATGGACTGCCTTTTAAAAAAAAAAAAAGTTTTCTTGCTAGAGAAGAGTAGCTTCTGTTTGGCCTGACTTTATTTTCTAAAAGTACTAACTAGTCTCAAGACATGTTTAAAAGTAAGAGATGCTAGTCTTCCTACTGGAGAATCTGGATTGTGCTAGTGACCTAAAATACTTCCATATCAGGAGGAAGGAATATACAGGTATTTGCTTTTAGGGGATTTGCTCTTAGGAGTACATTTAGAAGAAAAGCCATGCAGGTATGAGTGTGTGCGTGTGCGCATGCGCCCATGCACCGGCATGCATGGTGGGCATTTTGAGCAGTAGCATTTTACCTAGTTGTAGATTGAACTGTATTTCTGGAAGTGTCTGCTAGCAAATGTGACTGTGATGTAATGTATTCAGTTTACAGGCAGTAATGGAATTTTAATTGCTCTGTAAGTCTAAGTAACTTAATCTACTTTTGCCTTGGTTTTCTACCTGTAATTTGAGGAAGGAATATTACAAAGAATATTAAAAAAAAAATTAGGTATCATTCAAAATGCAAAATTATGTACTGTAAGTTGTATTAAGCCGTGTAAGTATGTTAGGCTGAAAACTCATATACTGGCCATAGGAAAAATAAAATGAAACAAAAAACAACTGTGAACTAGGCAACATGCATTTGTTTCTCCTCATCCTTGCCATCTCTGTGATGGTCTCTTATCTCTCGCTTCAGATTTGTTGTGGTCAGTCCAGTTCTGCTCTTCAAAGCCTACTCTAAGGTAAAGGAAGCAGCATTATTGAGTGTTTGCTGTGTCAGGCTTTGTATTAGTAGTTTTATATACATATTCTCATTTAGTTCACCTAGAAGACTGTCAGATGTCTGACACCAGCTCTCCTTCCCCACCTCCAAAATCCAGTTAGTCCAACTGCCTTGGCAAGATTGTTATGAACTTTATTTATATCACATCGTGATGATACACACACATACACATACATACCAACGTACATACCTACGTATTGTTGTTTAGTTGCCATCAAGTTGTCTCCAACTCATGGCGACCTTATGTACAACAGAACAAAACATTGCTAAGTCCTGCACCATCCTCAGAATCTCTTGTATGTTTGACCTCATTGTGGCAGCCACTGCTTCAGTCCATCTCATAGAGTGTTTCCCTCATTTTCGCTAATCCTCACTCTACCAAACATGATGGCCTTTTCTACATGTAAGTAATCCTGCTTTATATAGAGAAACAGTATAGCCATAGCCATAGTGGTAAAGAGTATGGACTTTGAAGCCAGACTGTCTGGCTTTACGCTCAGCCTTGTCACATACTACAAGCTGTGAGACTTTATGGTTTTTAACCTCTTCGTGTCTGAGTTTTCTTCTCTGTAAAATGTGTATATTTCTTCAAATATGTTTTCACCCCATCCTCTGTCTTCTTTCCCTCTGGGATTTTAACTACCTGTATGTTTGACCTTTTTGAATAGTCCTGGGAGTCCCTAAGGCTCTGTTAATTTTATTTTTCAATGTTTTTTCTCTCTGTGAGATTAGGTGATAGCTTCTGATCTATCTTCAAGTTCATTGACCTTCCTGTATTTCCTTTCTCCTTTTCTGCAATTAAATACATCCATTGGATTTCTTATTTCAGCCACTGAATTTTTCTAAATTTTCTAAAATTTCCATTTGGTTCTTCTTTCTATTTTCCGTCTCTCTGCTGAGACTTCCTATGTTTCACTTGTTATGAGTATATATTCCTGTACCTCACTGAGCATAGTTATAATTCATGCTTTAAAGACCTTTGGTGATAAATCTAGTGTCCTGGATCATGCGGTTAAGATCTGCTAGTTGTCTTTTCCCATGAGACTTGAACAGGTTTTCCTGACTGTATGTGGAGTAATTTTGTTTTGTACTATGAACTTATGAAGTAGGTATCATCCCATTTTGAAAATGAGGAAACCATGGCTCTAGAGATTATCACTTGCCCAAGGTCATATATATTTGGTGACCTATCTAGTAAAAGGATTTGAACCTGAGACTGAATCCAAATCTGATTCTTTCAACCACTACTGTCGACCTTGCTTCTCTGTTTGTAAAGTGCATAAAGGAGTCAAATATTTCCCTCATGCTGCATTTTAAAAATTATTTTTGCCATATATGTTATGCAAGATAAAAATAATTCTCAAACTTGGCAAGTCTAAGAGTTGTTTGATGATAGTTGAGAAAGCTCTGTAAACCAAATTTGGCAATATGGTAATGCTATATTTAATTTTCAGCTGAAGCCTTGAGGACTAGTAGAATCAGAGAAAACCTTGTTTTTCCTTAGGTGTCAGTGTTTACCTTGAGCATGAAAAATAGAGCAAGTAGTTAGAAAGCTTAGCGAAATAAAATATAATAACTGTCATGCTGCCCTGGAAATGAAAAGAAATGATAAAGCATACACCTACTAGCTCAGTGATCAGTGATTTTAGCTAGTGGCCAGGCATTTAATTTAGTGTAAAAAATGGTGTGAGATGATGCTTTAAGGCATGTATCCACAGACAGTGTGTCATTATTTTTTTTGATACACCGACAAGTGGCTGCTTTAATTTGCACAGGTAATATAAGTAAAATTGTCTCATCAGCATATACATTAGCACCCCCATACACAGATGCAAACACACACACACACACACACACACACATACAGGCTTGTCTTATAAACAAAACCTAATTATATTTGCACAGAATTCAGTATATTAAGGCTAATCTGTGAGAGCAGTTTGCCTGAAGAAGCTTTTAGACTATGAAAGGCCGCCTTTCTTCTTAAAAGTATAGTAAGTCTTTTCATTCCACTCCCAAGCCCTTCTACTCCCCATCCAAAGGGTGTGTTGGGGTGGGGAATTCACCTTAAGTTAGGGGAGTTCAAGAGCATTAAAGGCACAAAGAATGGCAGTTCTGTGAAACTTCTCTACGTTAAGAATAGCATCCTTATTCTCTCACCTTCATCTCTGCCCCAGTTCTTTGGTAAGGAATGCCATTGTTGTTCTGTGTTTGGAGCTTTATTAGAATGTGAACCAGTCCATCTTGCATCTTTTGATTGCTTTCTGTACTTAGGTTATCAATGATAAGGACGTTATAATAGAATTCATTACTAAAGCATAAAAATATTAAAGGAAAACTCTTGAGAAAATAACTGCTGTATTTACTATTAGTGCAACCTTTTTTCTGGTCATTAATGTTGAGCTAATTTCCTTTGTCGCAGTCCGTTGTAAAATTTATTTATTTACGTTAAGAATAGTATGTTCCTCCCACTCCCTGGAATATATCCTAGAGAAATAAGAGCCTTTACACAAACACATAGATGCATACCCATGTTCATTGCAGCACTGTTTACAATAGCAAAAAGATGGAAGCAACCAAGGCGCCCTTCAGCAGATGAATGGATAAAAAAATTATGGTATATTCACATAATAGAATATTATGCAGTGATTAAGAACAGTGATGAATCCGTTAAACATCTCATAACATGGAGGAATCTGGAAGGCATTATGTTGAGGGAAATTAATCAATTGCAAAAGGACAAATATTGTATTATAAGAACTCAAGAAGTAATTTAAACACAGAAGAAAATATTCTTTGATGGTTACGAGGGTGGGGAGGAAGAGAGAGCGGTATTCACTAATTAGATAGTAGACAAGAACTATTTTAGGTGAAGGGAAAGAGAACACACAATACAGGAGAGGTCAGCACAGCTGGACTAAACCAAAAGCTAAGATGTTTCCTGAATAAACCAAATGGTTTGAAGGCCAGAATAGCAGGGCAGGGGCCTGGGGACCATGGTTTCAGGGAACATGAGATCAATTGGTATAATAAAATCTATTAAGGAAACATTCTGCATCCCACTTTGGAGAGTGGTGTCTGGGGTCTTAAATGCTAGCAAGCAGCCACCTAAGATGCATTACTTGGTCTCAACCCAACTGGATCAAAGGAGAATGAAGAACACCAAGGACACAAGGTAATCAGGAGCCCAAGAGACAGAAAGGGCCACATAAATCAGAGACTGCATCAGCCGGAGACCAGAAGAACTAGGTGGTGCCCAGCTACAACCAATGACTGACCTGACAGGGAACACAACAGAGAATCCCTGATGGAGCAGGAGAGCAGTGGGATGCAGACCTGAAATTCTCATAAAAAAACCAGACTTAATGGGCTGACTGAGACTAGAAGGACCCCAGAGGTTTTATGGTCCCCAGACCTTCTGTTAGCCCAAGACAGGAACCATTCCCCAAGCCAACTCTTCAGACAGGGATTGGACTGGACAATAAGATAGAAAATGATACTGGTGAGGAGTGAGCTTCTTGGCTCAAGTAGACACATCAGACTATGTGGGCAGCTCCTGTCTGGAGGGGAGATGAGAAGGCAGAGGGGAACAGAAGCTGGCTGAGTGGACATGGGGAATATAGGGGGGAGAGGAGGAGTGTGCTGTCTCATTAGGAGGAGAATAACTAGGAGCACATAGCAAGGTGTGTATCAATTTTTGTATGAGAGGCTGACTTGATTTGTAAACTTGCACTTAAAGAACTATATATATATAAAAAAAAGAATAGTGTGTTCCATGAAAGCATTGGTCTTTCAATAACAGTAATTGACACAGAGGTCTCTCAGACTTCTGGGACCACAGAGGCAAAATTTCTACTTTGGAGACATGTTTCTCTGCTTCTCTGATTCCTCTAGTTGTTTTTGTTATTTTAATTGAGACCTCTGGTTTTAAGGAATGGTTTCCTTCAGAGTCTTGACTAGAGAATGACCATAATAAAATGTACAGGTGAATTTTCTCATTTCATCTGGGTAGCATATATAGACTTCTCTCTATAGAATATAGACTACTCTCTTATAGCTCATTCACTTTTGCTACTTGAGGGTAGTTTTCTCTTCAAAATATTCCCTAGAAGAACTCTTCATCTCTCTTTTCCACCCTGTATACACCTGCCCACCACTCCCGCAATCAGTGTTTAAAATTGCTTTATCAACTTTGTGTTGTCATTGTTGTTAGTTGCTGTCGAGTTGGTTCCAACCCTATGTGTGCAGAGTAGAACTGTTCCGTAGGCTTTTCAAGAATGTGACCTTTCAGAAGCAGATCGTCAGTCCTGTCTCCCAAGGCATCTCTGGGTGGGTTTAAACTAACTTTTCGACTAGTAGTTGAGCACTTAACCATTTTTACCACCCAGGGACTCCCTTAACAGTATGATACTATATAAGGAAGAGTCGGAGTGGTATAATTATTAGTATAATTTATACTAGCACAGTAATAGCAGCCAGGCTTGAACGGGAGAATCTTTTTTATAAATCATTGTTATAGGTTTGGTGTTACATGAGGTTAGCCATTTGGAATAAAATCCTTGGCTCAAAGTTATCTTATTAGGTAGGAAATCTTCATATTAAACAAGGAGAATTATTTATACGGAATTATTATACAGAATTAATGGCAAAATAACAAGCCAATGTGAGTAATGACATGAGTTTTCCTCATTTTAGGGCATCAGTAACACCAAGGTCCTCAGCCGGCCACTGCCTGGGCCCTTCCCACCCTGAGCAGGTGCCTGGCTCTTCACTCCATTGAGAGATGAAACCTAGCTCCTTCCAGGATGAAATAATTCTTCCCTCACTTCACAGGCTCCAGCTCCTACAGGAGAGCTCTCTAGTAAGCACCATGAATTGGCCTGAAACACGTAGAGTACAACCTTTATTAAAACAACAACAGAAAATTTAATCCACCTAGTAACTGAGTCTGAACACAAAGGCAATGGAGGGACAAAGAGTGGTTGAAGCTGGTGAGGGAGTACAAGCACTGACTTCTATTGTGTCCTCCAGGGAGACCCAGCCTGTCCTACTAAAGCTACTCCTTACCCAACAGGTCCTCCTCCCAGTAATTATGCCATCTTCCCCTTTGCAAAATAGGTTTGTTTTACATTTTAAAAACAATATAATCAATACAAATGTAAACCTTATTCAAATTTGGCAGTGTGGTATACTGGTCAAGGAAGGCATCAGACTCTTGAAACAGCTTGGATTTGATTCCCAGGTCTACAGTTTACTAAGTGATTTTGGACAGATGATTCAAGATCTTGGGGCTTCACCTGTTTCCTCTGTAAATAACCCTGTGTGTCTGTCTTGTGAAGAGAATTAAATGAATTAATATATGTAAAGCTCTTAGAACTATACCTGGCATATAACTCCTTAGAAGTGTTTGCTTTGATGGTGGATTATTACCTAAAATATAATCCTAGAAAAAGTCTTAAGCTCTGCCTTCTGTCTTTTCCCATTGAATACATTTAGTTCATTTACCAAATATTGATTAAGAGCACACTATGTCCTAGGTAGAGCCATGGTGGTGCAGTGGTTAGGAGCTTGGCTGCTAACCAAAAGGTCGACAGTTCAAATCTACCAGCCACTCCTTGGAAACCCTACAGGGCAGTTCTGTTTTGCCCTGTAGAGTCGTTATGAGTCGGAATTGACTCAATAGCAATGAGTTTGTTTTTTTGTTTTTATATCCTAGGCATAATATTCTGCCTTATACCCATAGGCTCCATACTATGAGTGAGGCCAGAACTTAATTGTAATGTAGCAGTTTGAATTCCTGCCCAAGTGCTGTGCTGGAAATCTCAGAGTGTGAATGACTTTAGCTATATATTTTAATTTGTAGGTGTATACAATAGAGGGTCCTAGACAGAGCTGGAGAAAAAATGTAGAACAAAATTCTAACACACAAAAAAAGACCAGACTTACTGGCCTGACAGAGACTGGAGAAACCCTGAGAGTATGACCCCCAGACACCCTTAATCACTCCTAAGTTTCACCACTCAGCCAAAAATGCAACAGGCCCATGAAACAAAATGAGACTGAAGGGGCACAACAGGCCAGGGCAAGGACTAGAAGGCAGGAAGGGACAAGAAAGCTGGTAATAGGGACCCAAAGTTCAAGAAGGGAGAGTGTTGACATCGTGGAGTTGGTAACCACTGTCATAAAACAATATGCGTACTAACTGTTTAATGAGAAACTAGTTTGTTCTATAAACCTTCATCTAAAGTACAAAAAAAAGAAATTTAAAACTACAACTTTCTCAGTAAAATGACTCACAATAATAAAAAAAAAAATGTAGGTGTATAACTTTGTATTGTGCAATATCACCCTGAATGTCTGGGTACTCTTGCTAAATGGCAGAATTACACCCAGCAGGCCCTAATAGAGAGAGCCTGATGGCCATGTTGCCTCAGGCAGTAGAACTTCCTTCTTGTACATACAGTTACACTGCTTCTGAGGCCCACTAACGAAAGGCTTTGACCTCGTTGACTAGATTAAAAAAAAAAAAAACAGAAAACTGCTGTTGAGTGGATTTATATTCATAGCGACCCTATAGAACAGAGTAGAACTGCCCCATTAGGTTTCCAGGGAGGAGCTGGTGGATTCAAACCACTCTTTTGGTTAGCAGCTGAGCTCTTAACCACTTAGGCCACCAGGGCTCCTGACTAGATAAAAAACAAAAACAAAGCAAAAAAAAAAAAAAAAAACCCCGTTGCTGTCAAATCAATTCTGACTCATAGCAATCCTATGGGGCAGAGTAGAACTGCCCCATCGTGTTTCCAAAGAGTAGCTGGTGGATTCAGAGGGATGTGATTGGCAGGGGTAGGGGGAGGTCTATAGGCTATTTTACATACCTCTCCCTCCCATTTGCTTTTTCTCCATCACTTTGTGCCACACACTGTCTCCCTAAAGTGGTCTTCTCTTTGACTAGGGATCCCCCCTTTCTTTTCCTCTTGATATAATGAAGTTCGGAGACAGTATTAAGGTTTACTTTTATTTTACCTGGATCTTTTTTTTTTAAAGAACAGATTTATTGAGATAGAATTCATATACTGTATAATTCACCCATTTAAACTGTACAATTAAGTGGTTTTTAGTATATACACAGAGTTACACAACCATCACCACAATCAATTTTAGAACATTTTTATCACTGCCAAAAAGAAACTCAATGCCTGTAAGCTATCACTTCTCATTTTCCTCCAGTACTTCTGGTTGTTAGCTGCTGTCAAGTTGATTCCTACTCATATTGACCCCACGTGTGCAGGTATTACCTATACTTTTTTAGTCTTTGTTCTTTGTGTCAAGATCTATTCATTTAGAGGGGAAAAAAGCCTACTTCTAGTTCTACTGCCAAAACTAATTTGGACTAATTTCATACACTGTGCTGGGGCGACAAGAAGGTATTAAAACTGAAAAAAAGGCGAAAGGTTACAGAAAATTTCAGGGGAGGGTAGAATTTCAAAAGATAAGTGTGGCCTCTTCCCAGTATTGCCTTGGCCTGACCCCATCCTTGATACATGGATCCCAGAGTTCTTTGTAGAACTGGGCAGTAAGAACCATCCATAAATTATATATTGAAATTGATTTCATCATCAACCTGCCTGATAAAAGTTGAGCTATAGTCCTAGATACTTAAAATGAATAAGGGGAATGATATTCAAGTTTATACTGGGCACAAAAGAGGAACAAAGAAAGCCAGACAAAGTAGGCGTGGGGGAATGAGTAGTCACATAACTGTAACTCCAGTTGTTATGACAACCATGTGCCAAAAGCATATACATTGGTATTGCTGTCTGTGTTGTGCTTCTTTTAGAAAAGGCCATTGTACCTTTTCTTTGCATTGTGGAGCCTTTGGTGGGAATCTGCTATAGCCTATACTTCTCTTAGAATAATTTTTTAAATGCATAAAATAGAATATATAGGATTACAAAGGAAACTGGTTATATTGACTACATTTATCACAATATTTTAAAATTTGTAAATGGTATTTTCAGTCGCCTCATGTGTATGTGAAAGCTGGACAATGAACAAGGAAGACCAAAGAAGAACTGACATCTTTGAATTATGGTGCTGATGAAGAATAGTGAATATACAATGGACTAACAAACAACAAACAAATCTGTCTTAGAAGTACAGCCAGAATGCTCCTTAGAAGCAAGGATGGTGAGACTTTGTCTCACATACTTTGGACATGTTGTCAGGAGGGACCAGTCCTTGGAGAAGGACATCCTGCTTGGAAAGGTAGAGGGTGAGTGAAAAAGAGGAAGACCCTCTAGGAGACGGATTGACACAGTGGCTGCAACGGTGGGCTCAAGCATAACAGCGCTTGTGAGGACGGACAGGACCAGGCAATGTTTCATTCTGTTGTACATAGGGTTGCTATGACTCAGAGCTGACTTGACGTCACGTAACAATAACAATATGGGCATTTTCATAGTGTATTTAAAAACATTAAATAATATGATATCATGTTGGTTCTAAAAATGGCCAAAATTTCAAAGTAAGGTTGATAGTAGGAAATATTTCAAAATATATAGAACGATAAGAATGTGATAAGAAAATAAATGAGATTTCTATTGGTGACAAAGTCATATGTTGATGGCCAGTACAACTGTGATTTTTGTATACTTTCATAGCAGAAAGAAATGCTTTTAGGTAGATCTAAGCAGAAATAAGAATGTATTTTTTTTTTTTTTCCATGCAGGTTCACAGATATCCCTGACTTCTCTGCATGGATTCTTGGGGGTCCATGAGCACCAGGTTAAGGACCCATGTTTAGACATAGCACTGTAGGCAATACTGTCAGAATGGGTGTGTTACGAGAAATACAATAAATGCAATGCAGAATTCTGTATGTTGATATGCTTTATGATAAAGGACACTTATTTTCCATTTTCAGATTTTTTCTTTTTTGAATGAAGGTATATGATTTTATAATAAGATTTTCTTTAAATGCCTATTGCCTTTTCATTTTCAATATCAGGGGCTTGACTTCCTTATAAAATTCATAAAACCATATGACTTTTTGACTTAAACACTGAATATTTGATATTACAACAAGATAATTTAGAAATATATTTTCTATTCTGATTTTTATATATAGTCCTCAATATAGGATTTAGAATAAATCCTATGTATTTTTCCCTATATGTCAAAAAGCTAAGCAACCTGTTCATTCACGTCTGTTTATACTTCTCGTTTTATCTAAAATGCTTAGATCCCTTGAAATAAACATAAGATCTGAATGCCCAAAGTGGTTGAACAGTATTGCAAAGGGATATGGCAAACATTTGCTCTCATCTCCTTGCTATTTTTTCTATTAGGTGTATGGAAATTTAATGTTTTTATTGTTTTCCTAACCTACAAGAATATTCTTAAAGTGAATTTTCAGTTTTAGTAATTACTATTTACTCACATATGTTGATGTTAATATTTTTTTGTATTTAATTCCTGGCTCTTTTAAAAATAAATCTTTGGAGGTGATATGCCTAGAATGTATAGGTTTTTTTTTTTTTTTTGCTGTTGGTCTTAGATCTTTAGTCCTTATGCCTACTGATATGCAGGCTTATTTCTCCCAGTATGTTTTATTTCTAGTTGCTAAATGCAATGAACACAGTCAGGCATAGTCAAAAGGAAAAGACCTGTGAGTTATGGGTGATGGCTTTTATGTATTACCAATGCTGACTGAGGGTCTCATTAATACACATAGCATGGGGACTTTTTTGCAGCTACCACAGAGAGCTTAAAAAACCCAACTGCAAAACAGACTTGATTGTTTATGTCTCAGTATTTTTATTTGGAGCTTTAAAGGACATTAACAAAACTTCTTTGGACAGGTGGGATGCCATATGGCTCGGGGACTGGACCACCGCCATAGCTTTAGAGATTTACCGAAGCTGCTTCTTCTAGTGGGAGTGATGTGAGTCTCTTGGAATGTTTCCATTCAGTGATTGCATTCATGTAGAGATCGGCAATAAAGCTACTTTTCTTTTTGAAAAACAGTGGGCATCTAGAAAGAGACTTTCTATTTTAATACATACTTATTGATAGGGCCTTTATCGATAGTGTCTTTACTGGATTTGAAACACACATTTTATAAACTTACTGACTTATTAATTTTGAGGTAGGGTAGGGCCAGGGGATATAAGGTATTATACAGCAAGTAGTAACACCTAAATTCTGGTATTATGTCTTCCTAACATATATGTATGAATCCCTAGTGGTACAAACGGTTAATGTGCTTAGCGATAACCAAAAGGCTGGTAGTTTGAATACACCCAGAGGTACCTCGAAAGAAAGGCTTGGCATTCTACACTCGAAAATCAGCCATTGAAAATCCTGTGGAGCATAGTTCTACTCTGACGTGTATGTGGTATGCGGTCACCGTGAGTTGGAATTGGCTCAAAAACAACTTTTTTTTTTTTTTAATATATGTGTAGGTATATGCACACACACACACACAACTGTGGATGGTTCTGAGTGGTGGCATAGCCTTTAAGTAGACTTTCTGCTGGGAATAACACCAGAAATCACACTGCTGTTGAAGTTCTGCCATCATCCCAGCTCTCTTCCCCACTGTGGTGTTTTTATGCCCATCTTGAGGCAGGGTGCGAAGAACTACCTTTTGGGTACTACCTGCTGCAAGGGCTGCTTCTAGTAGTCTCTATAGCAGACTTAGGAAGGAGAAGGGGAAGGAAGTTCTTTTCAGGGATTGAGAGAGTGAATAGATTATGTCCTTGCTGCATAGAATATGGCAAAACTGAGTATTGGTAATTATGTTACTGACTCCAAATTATCAACATATATGTACTTTGGAATATTATGTATCATTCATTCTGTAGAATATAATTTTTGTGAATAATAGTAGCCTTTGGAGCTATCATTTCATATGGAAATTGGTACCACAAATAACTTTAAGATTAGAGAATAAAGGAGAATGTTTACTTATTGATTCATTTCTATTTTCTCCCTATTTATCTGTGATTCCTAAGGCAAAATCATAATGTCTCTTGAAAAGACCCAGAGTACTCTTTGATTCTTCATAGCTGCTTTTATACTTATAATAAGTAGTGAACAGTAATGTGGAAAAAAAGATCATCTTTCATTGAATATAAAATATAATAACTACCATTAATGGGCATTTTCTGTTTCCATAAATGAGCTAGACACCTTATATTTTCTCTGTTATTGTGACAACAGTGCAAACTCGGTGTTATTATTTCTATTTTCTAAATGCAAAAAATGAGACCAAGAGAAATTAAATAACTATCCTAAGTTTTCACAGATAGACCTTTTAAGTGGTAGACTGGGCTTTAAAAACAACATGTCATTCAGGCTCCAGAGTCCATGTTCTTCCCATTATGCCTAAAATTCTGTTTTTTTGTTTCATGGCAAATATTTACTATGGATTTGTGGTTTCTTGATGTAGACAGTGTTTGGCCCTTTGAAGAAAAAGGCCTAGATGAGCTGCAAATATGCCCTATGGAAGAAATTGCTCTTAAACAACAACAAAAAGTCTTAGAAAGGAGAGAAGTCATACTTAGGAGAAACAATGTAGATTATAGCTGTCCAGGAAAGTGCCAACCCAGCTTCTGACTGTAAGCCTGAGAATGTAGCTTCTGCTTGTCCCAGTTAAGCTGTGAATGCACATGGAATCATTTGCCTTTATAACTCTCTGTGGACGGAGTGTGCAGTATCAAATCTGAAATGATACAAGTGACTCCCAGTAACATGCTGGCGAGGAATGCTATGGCCTACAATATCAACTCTTTTTTAAAAACTTGTTTCCTTACTGAGCTTGCCAATTTCCATAATTAGAGGCAATTAAGTACCTTAATTAATTTGATCTTTATGGAATTTCCAGCATGTTTTTGTTTTGTATTCAGAACTAAATTTGAGTATATGACTAATACCCCTTAGAAAGGCTTACATTAGCATATATCAAGAGGGTTTACTTCCCTTCCAGGATGGAGATATTTTATTGGCATAATTATAACATGCATTTCATAAAAACAGAATGTCTATGCATAATTACTTATTTGAAATATTACATCTTCTGTCTGCAGGCAGCATGGGGTTAAGCAGAACGTGATGGCTTTTTTTTTATTTTTTGGTTTACATGCAGCTACAAAACCAACATTTAAGATGCATTTATAAATACTCTATGTGTCTTAAGCACGTCATATAAATGATACTTTAAATTTTTGGTAAAAAATAATTGTTAATATAAAAGTTTATGCAATCTAGCAAGGCATCAATTTAAGAGAAAACTGCCTTTCTGTGGCTGTAAGATTTAGCATTCAAGTCATAGTACAAATTAAGGGTGAGTTGATTAGTGAATTCCTGACTTCTAAATTTCAATTTACATAAGCCCTTGAGAGAATCCAAACTATTTGGAAACTAGCCAGAGTTCCTTTGTTTTCTTTTCCATATCTCTGCTCCTAAATCCATTGGTTGTGTGTATAGGATTAGGTCTTTCATTCTTTTTTGCAACCAGATCCATTCTTGAAATCATGACTGCTGCAGATTCATTCCATACTCCCACCTCCATCCTTCACCCCTCTACAACAAAAAACCAAACCCTTTGCCATTGAGTGGATTCTGATTTATAGTGACCCTTTAGGACAGAGTAGAACTGCCCCATAGGGCCTCCAAGGAGCAGCTGGTGGGTTCAAACTGCTGACCTTTAGGTTAACAGCCGAGTTCTTAACCACTGTGCCACCAGTGCTCCCACTTGCCCCAGAACTTTATTTTCTCTGAGGAACCATGATTGATTTTATCTTCTTAGTCCCACTTTTTCATGCCTGGGGGACACTTTGAGTTCTGTTTTCTAAATTCTCATTTTTCAAACTTATTATCCTCCTTTGTTCTCTTCAGTTGATAAATACACTGACAGACCCTCTCTTGGATCCATGCTGACTGCTTTCTTGAGTTTTCAAAGGATCTGAAGATCCCTTTGAATGGAACCCATTAGGGGAGTTGGGGGACTGGGCTAAGAGACAGCCTGGCTTCTCCGGAATTGAATCTTGGGGAGACCTTAGGGCAGCTTCTAACTTCCCTATTTCTATTTCTAGAAATAGAAACTAGAAAACAAATAATGAATTTAGTTCCATTAGTCCTATTAGCCTAAAAAAAAATTTTTTTTTTCACCTATTAGCCTAGTAGGCGGGAATCCTGTCCCAGAGTTCCATTGTCATACTGAATAATTGCATCCTGAAAGTGGAAAAGTTATGGGTAGCTAAACACAGTCAACTATACTGAAAATGGGACTGGGAAGGAAAAATAAAATTTCTTCATTTTATGTATTCACACATCACTCATTTCCTCTTCTGGCATTTAGGAGAGAGAAATTTAAAATCTCTTTTTTATGCTTGTATTTTATTTATTTTTATACTTATTATTTCTCTGTTTTGAAGCTGTGTGTGTATATATTGAAATGTTTATTCTTAAAGCTTTTGAACTAAAGAATTCTGTTTAATAGTTGTTCTATATGTAAGCAATGTTTCAGCATATCTAAAGTGACAGATTAGCTAGCTACAAAATTTATAGTTATTGGTTTTAGCTATAAGAAGTAATCAAAAATGTGGAAGCAATGATAAGAACCCCTTCGTGTACTTTATTCCTGTGTTAGCTTTTGTCATGTTATTTGAGCAGAGTTACAGGCAATTTTTTGTTATTGTTTGTGACATACAACTAGATTAAATAATGCTGGTCACTTGTTTAAGGTTATATGAAACCTTTGCATTTATCTCAGTCCACACTTTTGGGAGAACCAGCGGTGTGTCTTAGGGCAACAAAGCTTCTCTTTATGCCCCTTATTAATTATCTTTGTTTGGACTCTCTGCCACGCTTTCAAGCAGTAGATGTGTATAGGGAACCAGAGCCTGTTCCTTAAGCCAGGGGCACCCGTAAGAATGTGGCTGTTAGCTTCATCATATCTGAACCATTACCTATGTCAGCATTTCAGTGTGCTCGTATCTATTATAAATGGACTTAATACATGAATAACAGGAATCATTCACTTGTTAGTTTATTTATTGAACAGTAATGGGGTTGCCATCATAAGCTGGAATCAACTGGATGGCAACTAATAACAACAACAACAACGATGTGCCAGGCATTATACAGAGCACTGCACATACTGTGAAGAACAAGACAAATGAGATCCAGCTCAAGGAGCTTATAGTCTATTGAACAAACATAAAAAAAAAAGAAAGAAAAATATCAGAATAAGGATAAATACAGCACAGGCATAGGATTATTCATTGGTAAAAATGTTGTGAAATAGTATCCGTTCCTGCTTTGGAAAACTACGTGAAGATACTGCTTTATTATTCTCCAACAGCAGGGTAGATTGGGCTCAGTGATCTTAAGACCCACATTCTTATGTGTGTCTTAAATGTATTGCAAATTATTTACTGGTGACAAAAAATTGTATGGTGATAAGAACATGAGGTAATGTGTATTCCTTATTTAAACCAAAAAAAAAAAAAAAAAAAAACCCAGTGCCGTCAAGTCAATTCCGACTCATAGCGACCCTATAAAAAAAAAAAAAAAAGGACAGAGTAAAACTGCCCCATAGGGTTTCCAAGGAGAACCTGGCGGATTCAAATTGCCGACCCTTTGGTTAGCAGCCATAGCACTTAACCATTATGCCACCAGGGTTTCCATTCCTAATTTAAATAGGTTGTATATAGTGATAATAATGATAAGATAATATAGCAGTAATGACATAGTAGTAATATAGTATAGTAATACTGTGGAGCCCTGGTGGTGCAGTGTTTAAGATATTGGCTGCTAATCAAAAGATCAGCAGTTCGAATCCACCGGGTGTTCCTTGGAAATCCTATGGGGCAGTTCTACTCTGTTCTATAGGGTTGCAATGAGTCAGAATCAATTCCACAGCAATGGATTTGGTCTTTTGGGTTTTATTGTAATACTGGTATAAAATTTAGTGATTATAAAAAACTAAATATATTTTTTCTTACTTTTTCCAGTATCATGAACTAAGCAACATGAGTATATGTTAATTTAATATGCTAGATTTAATTGAAAGGAATAACATTTTTCTATCCTAGAAGCAGAGAAACCTGGCATATAGTATGTCAATTTTTTTCTTAATTTATAAAATGAATCACCTATTCCATATATAGAGCAATCAAAATTAAAAAACAAAAAGAAAAAGATTCTGTCAATATGTGTTCATAATTGACTCAGAAATAATTAGTACATTCATTTCGGCACAATTTAATGATTTGGTCCTGTGATACATGGCAAACATGCTTGCTGATTTTTTCAAGTATGCAGATGTCCTCTAGCTATTTGGAAGTAGTAATGTGACTATGCCCCAGGGACTATGTCCCAAGCATGGATGGTGTCCCAGTCATGGTAAGGTGCTTTCTTATCTTATTTGATTGTCAATATGACCCCATTTTTAAAGTTAAAAAAAAAAAGGCCAGGGAATATATACATAGGAAGTGGGGGAAGCTAGGATCTGACTTCCTGCCCTCTGACCTCAAGGAACATGTGGTCCCTTTTTACTCTAACACCCCATCTTCCTGTCGTGTTTGAAGTATGTACACGTGAAAAAAAGAAATTTCACATGTCCATAACTTTTAGGAAAGATTTTAGGGCAAAGGTTAATCTAAGTAAATTAAGCTTATGGTTCATTTATGGAGTCCATTTAATCAGTGGTTTTAGTTACTTCACAGACTAAAACCCAAACCAAACCCACTGCTGTCGAGTCGATTCCGACTCATAGCGACCCTATAAGACAGAGTAGAACTGCCCGGTAGAGTTTCCAAGGAGCACCTGGTAGATTCGAACTGCCGACCTTTTGGTTAGCAGCGGTATCACTTAACCACTATGCCACCAGGGTTTCCTCACAGACTAACTGATCTACAAATATTAGTGAATAGTAAATAGACTGATATTTAGTTTTTTATTCTCTCTATTACTTTATTTGATACATAGATATTTTAAATTTGGAGATGTGAAAAAGGACAGATAATAATAAATAACCAAGAGTAGGGCAAAAAAAAAAAAAAAGAACACATTTTTTTAAAGTAGAGCAATTTAAAACTCAGTAATTAGGTATTTGTTGTGCTGATAAACCTTCCTGTTGTGTTTTCTTATGAATTTCTCATTCAGTGCCTTTCAGGATTCAGCATTTTTCCTATTATCGTTTTTATTTTCATCCACATTCACCAGTGAACTTGAGAGCTGGTAATTATGAAATTCCATGCATGTTCAGGAAGAAAAGAATTGCATGAATAAGGGAAAATATAGTGAGAGAACAGTTTCCCCTTTTGATTTTCACTGTTTTGAAAATAAACTGGGTTAAGTAAATAGTGATCCATACATAGCTGGAAGAAAACTATTGAAAAGACATGGTTAATAAGAGTCAGCACCATGGAAAATTCATTTTTGTTCATGGTTTAAATGGGCTTTTGATTTAACATTATTTTTAGTAGCATATTTTAATTTTCATGAGTTAGCAAGAGGTGGAAGTTAAACACACTTTTTGCTGATGTATGTTTATGACAGGCTGTAAATTCAGCAAATGACCTCAGCATGCAAAAACTAAGTTTTCCAAATGCCTCATTTCATATGTAACACAGGTTTAATACATAAAAAAAATGAAAGGTACCTTTACATTATAATGAGGCAAATACATTCCTCCTGTTTAGAAATATATTCCCCAATATATAATCAATATTCCTACTTTTCATAAAAGAAAAATGTATTTGTCAAAACTTACAATTTTTCCCTTATTTAAATTATTCTGCATACTTTTATTTTTAAAATTCTACATTGTGGGTCCATTTTAAACTTTTTTTAGAGAATTCCTGATGTTGTGAATCATGTGACTTCAAATTAGAATATGCGTTTTTGCATAAACGAATTATAGATTCCTTTTGAAAACAATTTTTTTGAAAACAAACCCAAAATTGTCTACAGGTATTTCTGCTCCCCCCATGATATATTCCTACTGAAAAGGTATATCATATGATTTAGGAATTAAAATGAAAAAAATAATAACAGTATAGTCAAAACTTCCATGAGCTTACAATCTATGTGACAGGAAAAGAAATACTTGTGAAAGAATTTTGAAATAAGCGTAAAGCAATATAGTTCAGATGCCTTGAACTGAAAATCCAGGGCATAAATTCTGGGAATAATGCTGTCATGATCATAAGATGGGGGAAAGGTCACTGGAAGTGCTTAATTTTACTGTTTTTCATCTCTTTTTATTAATCAGCACTTTCTTTTTGTTTCTCAAGTAAATTTTTTTCTTGATGTACAATTTTACAGTTTTCTTTTCTGACTTCAAGCAAACTTTGTGGCCAACAATCTGCTTAAGGTGAAATTTTTCCATTTCTAGGCTGTGAATTATTGTTCAGCATACTACTTTTATTTAGACATATTTTTCTCTGGCCTGTTCCCCATATCTATTTTGTTTATTTTGTTGTATTCTTTTGCTTCTTATTAGCAATCTTTTATTACCATTAATAATGTCTTACATCTGTGTAGTGCTTTATAGTTTTCAAAATATTATTAATATTATTTGTAAAATTAATTACAAATATTATGCTAAGTGAAAAGGAGCCAAACTCAGGAGTCTTATATATGTATGTTTCCATTTATAGGACATTCTGAGGTGGGAGTGGGGTTGACTACAGAGGGGGCAGGGGAGGTCTGGGGAATGATGGAACTTTTCATACCCTGATTGTAATAGTGGTTTCAGAAAACCTTATAGAAATATCCACTGAGAAGGGTGAATTTTATTCTATGTAAATTAGACTTTGATAAAAAAGTAGAAAAGAAACTTTGTCATACATATGTTCTCATTTTATCCTCATATCAACTTGTTTAGGGTATGAAATCTTCCTTTCCTCATTTTAGAGATGTGGAAACTGAAACTCGGAAATGGTTAAGGGCTCACCCTGATGGGCAGTGAGAAAGACAGGATCCAAACCAGGCCTTCTCATTCACACTGAGCATCCTTTACTGTGTCTCCTGTGGATGAAAGTTAGATTTTTAATTTTTTTTTTTTAATTCAAAATGAGGGAAACTATTCTTATTTCTGATGAAGGTAAAAATTTTAGTCTCTTAAATTTAGGTGGCAGTTTGGAATGCATAGTTTTTACGCCAGCTGCCACATGTGTTGCTTTCTTAATTCAGCTCCCTGGAAATCAACATACAGATACTACCTGAGCTATTCCACCTCCTCTTCTCCAGCTGGTGAGGATCAGCATGGCAGAGGGTGGGTAGGTACTTACCGGATTTTTTTCTTAAATGCAGTTAAACCAGGATGGGGAAACTGTTGCCTGTTACAGTAAAACCTTTATCTTGACCTTCTGCTGGTCTGCTGCTGAATGAGTAAGAAACAGAAGCAAGGCAGTTACCAGGGTGCTGCGTGGTTAACCCTAAACTGCATGCAAAGAGCAGAAACACATAATCTCCTGAGGACTCTGAAATAAACTATTTCTAGCTATTTTCTGATACATTAAAAAAAAATCCTTTTCAATTTAATTAATAGAGGTCAGTATTTACATTTATAAAATACAAAGCAATAAGAAAGTATTAAATGCCTACTGTGTGCCTAATCTTGCACAAGGGAATGTCTTTTTCTTTGATTTGTTGGCTCTTTATTCTTATTGGAAAGCCCAACCCACTTAGGGCAATTCTTTAAATGCTGAGCTTTTCTCTGCCTTTCATATTTCTCTGTGACCATTTACTGCACATTTATTGATTTCAAAATATCTTTCAGGTTCTTAGCAATTTGAATTTGTGCATCTGTGCCGAGGAGGGATTATATCTGTTTCCACGCACATGCTTTATGAGACTGTGTTCTTTTTTCAATAATTGTTTTACTAGAGTCAATAGGAGGCTGGTTAATAGTTTTTCATATAGTAATAGAATTTTTTGAAGCATGGAGAAAGTAATCGTGAAAGTTAAAAATAAGCAAACAAGGGCCAGACAATTTAGGCCGTATATTTTTTATTTCCTGTAAGTACTCTGAACTTTGAAATCCAGCAGTATGTTTTGTGCTGGGTGAGAGAGTAGCTGCAAAAATAAACTATACAGTGAAAACATAGATTGGGGCTATAGGCAGTATGCATACAAATGTGAGTGTGTATATGTGTGGTAATATGCATTTTATTTGGAGGCAGAAGACAAGGATTTTCTATCACCAGCTGTACAGTCATTTAACCTCTGTCTGCTTCAGTTTTCTAATTTGTAATACCTGCCTTGCACGTGTTATTTGCAGATATCCAATGAGATGAACTGTGTGCAAGGACTGTGAATATTCTAGAGTTGTTCGAGTGTGAAATAGTATTATTATTAGTTCATGTGTTGATTGTAGTATAGTTGTAATAAAACTGAGCCATAAGTCCCAGGATTAAAAAAAAAAAAATCATATTACATTGTGTGTGTCTCTGTGTGTGTAATTTGCTTTTATGATATTAGGCAGGTAGCGAAAGTTGAAGGATGGTATTCCATACCCTGGTGGTGTAGTGGTTAAGTGCTACAGCTGCGAACCAAAAGATCGGCAGTTCGAATCCATCAGGCACTCCTTGGAAACTCTGTTGGGCAGCTCTCCTCTGTCCTATAGGGTCGTTAAGAGTCGGAATCGACTCGACGGCAGTGGGTTTGGTGTTTTTTTTTTTTTTTTTTGGTCTATGATAGCTAAGGAGCCTTGGTGGTGCAGTGGTTAAAGCAATCACTGCTAACTGAAAGGTTGGTGGTTTGAAACCACCAGTGGCTCCACAGGAGAAAGATGTGGCAGCCTGCTTCTGTAGAGATTTACAACCTTTGGAAGCCCTATGGGGTCTTTATGCGTAGGAATCAACTCGATGGCAGTAAGTGGGATATGATAGTTTCTAACTATGTTTTTAGAAACATAGTTAGAAATTTTAGGTTTATTTCCCTTTATGAAGACAAGAAGGTCATGAAATAATAGAATAGAGATTGGCAAATTATGGGTCTTAGTTTTTGTAAATGTTATAATAATCTTGTAAACTTCTGTCATTATCTTTGTCTACGTTTTCTTTTTAGGTATTGTATGTAAATGATAAGTCTTCAACTATTCTTATTCCCATTTAATATACAGATTACATTTCACTGCTTGCTTGTTCTTCTGATAATATGACAAATATCCAGAAGGCATGTGGTATCTGCTGTTCCACTAGGGATATAGAAGTTATATTATTACTCCAGAATGCATCCCCTGTTGCTCTCTGATAATGGGCACACAGATTATACCTCACTGTTTACCAGACATGAGCGAAATAATGAGTGCACAGACCTTAGACCATTGGAGCTGTCATGCGTGGTTCAGGCAATTAAAAAAAAAAATCACAGATTCTTTCCGCAGTGTTTCTCTTCTGGTGTGCAGACATGGATTTAACTTTGTCAGCATCTTCAGAATGTATGCTGAGTAGCTCATAAGCAATGTGTAAGAGAGTGGATGCGAACGGCAGCGGTGGTTGATTTAAATGCTCTGAATTTACTTCTTGACTCTCTGTGCAACAGCAACATTTTCTCTCCCATGGGCATTTTACTCAGTCCTCCATAAATTGTAGGAGATCATTCACAGTCTGTCGCGAAAGTTGTTAATTACAGCCATATCAGTGTGCCCCTGATGGCATGCATGCTGTAGCACTTGATTTAAGTTCTTCCATACTACTTACTATATGGCAGGCATGTCTTATGTGCTTGGCAAATATTAGCTCATTTAATCTCCTAATAACTATGTGATGCACATACCATTATTATTTGTGTTTTACAGATGAGGAAACTAAGGCAATGAGAAGTTATATTACTTGCCATATAGGTAGTAAATAGCAGAGTCACGAGTTAAACCCTCCAGAGTCCAAGCTCCTGACTTCTGTGTTATGCTGCTGTCTAGTCATTTAATCAAATTATTGGTTAAGTTAAATGATATTTCTCTTAGGAGATATATGTCATCCTCCATCACCAGTGGGGAAAAAAATATACAAGGCTGTACCAGTTAAGCTTCCTAGTGTTTGCCTCAGCAGAGTCTCTTATCATATGGGAGAGAGGAATTATCACACTTGTGCAGTTTTTCAGTTTAAATCCTGTTTGGAGTATTGTTTGTGGGTAGGTGGTAATGAGAATTCTACTACTACTTTTTCTATGGTTAAAGTGACTTGAAAAATGAGATATTTTGGCTAAATTATGCATTGATTCTACTAGTTGCCAGGCCCTATTTTAAACATGGGCCTTATAATGGTGGATAATGGTGCCTCCAAGCAACTTACAGCCTAGCAGAGGGAAAAGCCTTTGGCAAGTTTATTTCACAGGTGAGTATAAGACTCTGAGACTACAAAATGAAGGGATTATTTTGGTTATGTTACATTTTCTAATGTACAATCAGTTCTTAATTCCGAGTTAAATGAAACATGTTGGAGACAAGGCTCCATTCCCAGCCAGAGCACCTCAAATACAGCTGCCTCCCATCTGTCAGTAGAGGCTTGTGTGTTGCCACGATGCTGAACAGGTTTCAATGGAGCTTCCAGACTAAGACAGAATAGGCAGAAAGGCCTGACAGTCTACTTCCAAAAATCAGCCAGTGGAAACCCTATGGATCACAATGGTCTGATCCCCTACTGATGATGAGGATGGCGCAGGACCAAGCAGCATTTTTTCCCATCATGCATGGGGTCACCATGAGTCACGGCCGACTCCATGGCAGTTAACAACAACAGCAACAAAATGAAGTGAGGATATTCCTCTCAGATGTATGTTTGATGTTTCTAAATTAAATATTGATGCATTTTTATATTTTTCCTTTTTGTGTCAGTTATTAATTTTGAGTGTGAATTGTTAAATATTTATTGATGTAGAAAGTTGCTTAGAAACATCTTTTTTAAAGCCATTTTCTAAAATGTTAATTTTTTGCTAGAAAATGCAATATCTGACAAATATGTTCTTATTTTGTCAAGGGAGAGATGTATTCTAAGTTTTTAGGAGCCACCTAATTATGCTAAATTATGAAGGAAAAAATTCAGCTTATTAAAAATCTTTCTCTGATTACAGCACTTTGATAGTGAATTTTAGAGAAAGTTATATTTCTAGGCATAAGAATCTCCTGGGGCATTTATAACCTAAACTCGCAGTTGTTCTTTGCTGGAATTCTTACTCACTTCCTGTATTGTTCATTTGTCTGTAGCATGTGGTGCAATAGCAGCCCTTCAGCAGGTTACAATTCCCCCTTTGCCATAATAGAAAACAGTAGTTCTATTGCTTATTTAAATTGTCAGCACAGTGGTTTTTCCAATATTTTACCATGTGTCCTCTGCCATTTTGTCAGTTTCAAGTTGATTTTAATTAATGTAATGGTATGTTGCCCTTTAAAAATGCTTTTAATATGATGTATACAATTCCACATTGAAGAAATGTTGACAGAGATTAGAAATTGCATCATGCTGTTCCAATTTGTAAGCCAAATTCAATATTAAATCCACTCATTATTGATAGGTAGAGCTACTACATTTCCTTTCTTCTTTCTCCAAAGAACTTGAAGTTAAATGGATTCGCTTAGAAACCAGCACCATGATGGGTACTTGTATTACTGAATCCCCTTGCATCTCATACTATTTAGCAAACAGATTTAGTAAGTAAAACATGATTTCATTATTGTCAAAATGTAGCCTCAACAATATATGTATCTACAATATTGAAAAAATTCTTCTTGGCTTATATTATTTTTCTGATTGAAATTAATACCATTTTCTGTTAAACTAGAGAAAAAATTACCAGAGGCCTGTTCCCTTTTTTGCCAAGCCCAGAATATTTTACTCACTCTTTTCTTTAAGATGCTGATTCATTGTTCCTTTTCCCGCCCCATCTTCACATTATTATTTGGCGCTTATCTTTCAATTTTTAATTCAGTATTTTTCGGTCCTATTTTTATTTCCTTCTAGCATAAACTACCTGAAATGCATTTTGGGAAGCTGCAGGGTTATAATTGAAAAGAAAAATGTTCATGTTGCTTCTTTTCCAGGGAGTTTCCTAAGATATGTTGTTGTGTGCCATCAAATTGATTCTGACTCATGGTGAGCTGCTTATAGGTTTGAACCACTGACCTTTCAGGTAACAGCCAGGTGCTTAACTGTTGTGCCACCGCAGCTCTTAAGACATACCCTAAGCAAACCCAGGTCTGATCAGAATGTTAGTAAGTTCCCTGCATCAGGATTTTAGACTTTTTCCCCCCAAGATTCTTTTACTCTAAGCGTTGTGAATATACATGTAGTCTTTAAACAGCTAACTTTATGCAACATAAAAGCAAAAAAACCCAAACCCAGTGCTGTCGAGTCGATTCCGACTCATAGCTACCCTATAGGACAGAGTAGAACTGCCCCATACAGTTTCTTAGGAGCGCCTGGTGGATTTGAACTGCCGACCCTTTGGTTAGCAGCCATAGCACTTAACCATTATGCCACCAGGGTTTCCTTATACAGCATAGTTTTCATAAATGTTCAGTTGACCGTGTTCTATTTCGAGGCTGAAGAATCTTGCATTTTGGGAGTGGATGCCAAAAAGCCTCTAATGATTTTTATGCTCTACAGGTTGGCCCTTAATGGCTCTCTCTCTCTCTGGACTTTAAAGCAAATATTTAAATGGTGGTTGTGATATTTATAAAATTAGGAGGCTTAGATATTATTTCCCTTGGGATCAGTGATTCCCAACATTGATTTTATGCTACCCTAGTGAGTATCTAATCATTTCAAGGTGGTACAATATTTAGAAGGCCTCCTGGGAAATTCTGATTCATACTAAATTTAAATACGAATGTATGCCATATGGCACTTTCTCTCTCCTCTTTATCTGTCTCTTGCATATATATTTTTCTTTTCAGGAGAGGGTTGTAGAAGTGCTTATGAACAAAACTGGTTACATTCACTGCTTTACACTAAGGAACATTTTGGATTTTTGAGTAGTTTCCTAGATGCAAAAAGGGACCAATGAAATAAAATCAAACACATAATCAGACCTTTTCTCTTGTTCTCTGAACAACCATAACTGTTCAGAAAACCTGATTATAAAATTAAATAACACTGTTTTTTTATATCCTATGATCCTCTATCTCAAATTTCATGTTTTCTGTTTTTTTCCAAGCCCAGGAAATACAATGTAGATAATACTATTGGTGAAGCAGGAGTTAGGGGGTTAACAATAGGAAACCTTAGACCTTGTTTTTTAAATATGTCAGTAAATGTGTAAGTTTGCTCAAATATACGAGACCAAATGGGCAACTCTTGTCTAAAAGCAAGATGAGAAGGCAGAAAGGGACAGAAACTGGATGGACACAGGGAACCTGGGGTAGAATAGGGGAGCGTATTGACACATTGTGGGGATTGCAAACCAATGTCATAAAACAATGTATGGGTAAAATTATGAATGAGAAATTCACTTGAGCTGTAAACTTTCACCTATAGCCCAATAACATTAAAAAAGAAAAAAAAAATGTGTAGGTTTGGAGGACTGTCATTTCTAGAGCTATCCTATCCAATGGATCACCTTCTCTTCCTCTACCTTTCTTCTGGAAACGAATGTCACAGGCTCCAGTTCTTAAGGATATTTGCCTATTGTGTCATGGTCTCTGCTTCTGGCCTGAGCCTTCTTTTATTAAACAATTTTGTTTCTGGCCTTCATCTTCTTGCCAGATGTTCTTGACTTTTGTCCCTGCCACGATCACCTGGAGTAACTAGAGAAGCAGACAGTTCCGTTCTTTAAGTCAGCCTTTACTTCCTTGTCAATCCATTTGTTTGCTGCGCTTCTGGATTCTCTGATTTGGAAGCTGCCATAGCTGTTGGGTCTCCTAAGGGGTTAAACTAAAACACTAGTAAAAAAGGGGAAAGAGCAAAAAATTCTAGGTAAAAATTTTTTAAATTTGGACATTTTCTTCTAACCTATAATATGTGCCAAAATATAATGACCCAGTTTCAGCAGCTTCACCTGTTAACTTCTATGTTACTTTTGGAAGTAAATCCTGAATATTTGTGTGTATATAAAGAACAAGACAGCTTATGAATGCATTTCATCAACAGCATTTATGTGTTATTACAAATCATATTTAAATCTATGTACATCTCTTTTCTGAACCCAAATTAACTTAGGTGCTTTTAATATATAAAACAGGAAGTTAAAAAAAAAAAAAACAACAACAAAGGAGATGACAGAACAGTAGAAACCACTGGATCTGATAGAAATATGGAAATACTAGGGTATCAGCAGAGTCTCTGACGTTTCTTCATGCCTGAATTTAATTCAGTAACACATGAACTAATATCCTTGTAAAAGGCCGTAGCAACTTTACGTATAGTGTCAGTTTAAGAGGCCAGATTATTTACTCATGGTAAATTATTTACTATAGAAAAGAATGCTGGAGAAGCCTAGCAAAAATCATTTATAGCCTTGATTGAAAGTTACACAATTATATCTTTAAGATTATCTTTAGATTTGTTTTTCATATTTAGGAAGTTCTTGTTAACCCAATCCATATAACAATGTGGACGAAAGGTAAAATGAATTTTGCGCAGGTCAATAACTGTGTATATTTGTCCAAGAGGAAATGTAAGCTGGCTTAGCAGTAAGACTCCTTTCTTCTTTAATGATGTGCTGGTTTAAAATGCACTGACCTACTCTCAATTTATAGGACTGGCTCACACCCAAGCTTCCTGTTTATAGATGCTGTTAGATGGTTTGCTTAGCAACATACTTAATGAGACCACAGGGAATTTGGCTTTCCAGCTAAATGAGTCTAGAATGCTCAAATAAAAACAAAGGTTCAAGTTCCAAAAAAAAAAAAAAAAAACCTTAAGAAAGCTCGCAAGTAAAAACCAATCACAAATATCATTAGATCATTTGCAAATTGTGTTTATCAATTTTTTGGTAAATGAACATTTATAAATAACCCTAACAATCAAAGTTAAGTCCATTTTCACAAAAAACTTACAAAATTCTTCCAACAGAAAATCAGGTGTCAGATTTCACCAAAAAGTTTAAGCATTCAGTGTTTTTTGAATATGCCTAAATAAATTTACTTAAGAATGAAAATTAAATTTTTACACAGAAGTTTTACTGTTTTAATGAAGTAAGTAAAAATTCCCTATTCATCTTCTTTCCAGTGAAAAACAACAACAGTTAAACAATAGCAAGGTTACTGGCCAGGGGTCCGCAAAAGAGAAAAAAAAGGCGAGGTTTGAGGGCTGATGGGAAAGCTTCCTACTAATTGATGAAAAGAATTCTTATTGTATATACCCCATAGCTCAGAAGCCCAATCTTAGATGTTAACTGAAATCACCATAGTCACCATACTTTTGTCTTAGTATTTACTAGTGCTCTGAGTGGAGTAATATAGAACTCAGTAGGAAGCCCCTGTTTTCTCTCGGAGCCATCTTCTCTGTAGGAACATGATGTTAAATCCTTAGAAGGGTGTTAGAGGATAAGCCTAACACTTGATTCTCCCTTGTATTCACTTGATTTTCTTCCTGGGGGAAGATGTTTAGTCATTGGAGTATGAGCTCCCTAATACACTAAAGGTAAGACAAAATGCAGCAACCTACTTGTTTGGAGAAGTTTGGAATAATATTCTAGTTGGTGACCTTCTGACACTATTTGGTTTGGAGCTTACCTGCAGAAGTATTAGGGTAGTATAAGTATATTCTTTTCCTATGGTTGCCATAGCAAATTATCACAAGCTGGGTAGCTTAAATCAAAAGAAATGTACTTACAGTTCTGGACGTGGGAAGTCAGAAATCGAGGTGTTGGCAGAGATGGTTCCTTCCGGAAGCTCTATTCCGTGCTTTTCTCTTGACTTCTAGTGACTGTCAGCAGATCTTAACATTCCTTGGCTTGTAGTTGCATGCTTCAATCCCCACCTCTGTTTTTACATGGCTTTCCCCCTATGTATTGAGCGAAGGCAACGGGTATTTGTGTCTCCTCCTTTTCTGTCTCTTATAAGGATACTTGTCATTAGATTTAGGGCTTCTCTTAAATCTAGGACGATATCATCTCAAGATCCTTCCTTCCTTCCTTCCTTCCTTCCTTCCTTCCTTCCTTCCTTCCTTCCTTCCTTCCTTCCTTCCTTCCTTCCTTCCTTCCTTCCTTCCTTCCTTCCTTCCTTCCTCCCTCCCTCCCTCCCTCCCTCCCTCCCTCCCTCCCTCCCTCCCTCCCTCTCTCCCTCCCTCCCTCCCTCCCTTCCTCCCTCCCTCCCAATACCCACTGCTAAAGTATGCCCCACCAGTTGTTCAAATGCTATGCTCTGTTTACCACACCCATTTTCTTCTAGTAGCTATCGTCAGATCTTTTGTCCTGTAGTCTGTCTTGATATGGTAGGTAAAGCTTCTTCCTTGTCTCTTCCCTATACATCATTCTCTTTTAAACTGTACTTAGCCTACTATAGCCTAATCTATCCTGAGATATGACAAAGCAAAATCATTTTAAGCCAAAGAACATCCTTGATAAGAGATATCTGATGATTGCATTATAGACGGAAATCTCTTATAGACTTTTCAGTTAGAGAATCCATGATTTCAGCGCTGCTGTTGAGACGTCATCAGTTAATTCCAAAGCCCAGCTGGCTACACTGTGCACAAAGCTATAGAAGTTATATTAAACCCTCACCCTGCTCTACCCCCATCATCTTCCACTGACACCAATTTGTGCAGGCCACTTAGAGTTTAGTTTTATGTTTCAGGACAGTGTAGGGGCATTGATGCTAGAGAACTGGAACCAAGTTGTGGAATACTGAGGATTAGAGGGTTTCCTGCTTTTTTTCCTAGAGCATGCCTTTCTAGCTGGGATTTCTGCCTAGAATCTGGGCTTAGAGAGCTCCTACAGTGGGAAAGAAAGAGAACGGATAGCTCAGGATCTAGAATCTTCGGTGATTCACAAACATAACTACTAGGAAGAAAATATCAATTTAAAAAAGAATAATAGATTAATCTCCATGGAAGCTCTGTCCTTTGGCTGAGCAGGTGACAACATTTGGTGAATCTGTTTAATATATATTTGTACAAACTTTGGTGTATTTGTGTTGTACCCACTGACATTTTAAAATGCCACGTTTTCCCATTTTTAATCATGCCACATTTCTTAATGGTACATGACTCTGTGAAGAGTGCATGATCACGTGAGGTCATTGCTTCTTGAGATTTCTTTACAGAGAAATTCTAATACAAATCTAATCAAATTACAGAGCTTATTCAATTTCTTCTCTTATTTCTTCATGTCTTGGACATTTGTAAAATTATCTGGAAGCATGTACTTGTGTACATTCAGGGAGATATGGCTGTTGTTGTTAGCCACCCTCAAGTCAGGAGGAAGACATGCTATTTAACAAAAAACTAATAATCAGCAATTTGTTTAACAGTAAATGTAAAAATACTGGTATAACTTTCCTTTTGATTTGTGGTCATTGATTTTAGGAATTTAACATAAGCAATTTTAGTGTGCTAATCCAGAGCAGTAGACCATCCTTTGAGCTAAAGTTAGATAGATATCTAACAGTTGTTGAACACAAGTCGTAACTCACACATAACCCATATATTCAGAAGAATCAATCTCACAATTCTATTTAAAAACAGTATGCTAATATAAAACTTAAGAAAAATTATATCTTTTACTTGAAGTAGAAACATGTTATTCTGTCAACTTGCCTTAAAAAATAGACCTTTACATAGAAGCATTTACAAATAAAGTAGATGAATTGTTTCTTTGCTCTCAAAAGACAGCAAACATTTTATTAGGACATCAAAAAAAAAAATTGTAGATATTGAATGTCCTTGAATCTAACACTATTTCAAGAAAATTGGTATTTAATAATGTTCGTCCATACTTTATGCTTGTTTCTGATTAACTGCACAGATACTTGAATTCTTGAGGCATATGTTCTGAAGTGTGTGTGAAATTTGAATATACCATGATAGTATATCTACTGATTCATCATTAATAATTATTGCTGAAGGTTTTTGGTGGGTGACTTTTTTCTTCCTCCTTTGCGAAGAGTTTTCTGCATAGATGGGCATTGGATTTTATGAAGTGCTCTTTCTGTATCTATTGAGGTGATCATATGATTTTCTTTTTAACTTCTGAATGTGGCCAATAACATGAATAGATCTTTTAATGGTAATCCCCTTTGCATTCCTAAAACCTCAAGTTAGTCATAAAGTAGAAATGTTTTTCTGTATTACTGGTTTTGGGATTTAAATATTTTGTTCATAATGTCTATATCACATCCATGAGTCAGATGGTCATTTTATTTTCTGTTCTCATCATTTTTTGGTTTTGTTGTCAAGACCATATTGGCTTCATAGAGTTGGGAAATTACTCCTGCCCACCTTTTTTTCTATTTTCTGGAAAAGATTGTTTAAGATTGGAATGCTTTGTTTATTGACATTGTGAAAAAAACTTGCCTCTAAAAATCTCTAGATTTGATATACTTGTGGAAAGATTTTAAACTAGTCATTCAATTTCTTTAAATGTTTTACATTTATTTGGATTTTGAAGAATTAGCAAGGAAAAAAGAATATGACACATTCCATTAACAGTTTTTATATTGATTATATGTTGAAGTGATAATATTTTGGATATACTGGATTAAATAAAATAAATATATTAGTGAAATTAATTTCAGTTTTATTTTTACTTTTTTAAATGGGGCTATTAGAAAATTTCAGATCACATATGTGGCTCACATTATATTTCTTTTGGTCAGTGCTGGTCTTAAAGAGTTTGCCCTCCATACAAATTAGTGAGAAACTTAGGAAAAAACACAGGTCTACTGACTCCCTGCTAAGGCACCTTACCTATTTCAAAAGTAATTTATTTTCTTCTCTTTGCTTTTGTTTAGTGAGTTTATTTTTGCCGCCTGACTGTTCTCTTAGTTTGAAAATGTTAAAAGAAAAACACAGGAAGGACTGTTGTTTCTTCAAGTAAAACATGTGAACCAGATAAAAGTTTAAGTTTATAGATTTCATGATGAACACTGACCTGATCAAAAAATACCCTTTTCTAGTAGAATGCTGTCAGAAACATTTTACATTTCAAAACAGTTATAATTTTAAGTGACCTAGTTTAGAATTTTTAATGGCATATTATAATATTCATTGGAAATAAGCATGTAGATATTAAGCATATATTTAAAAAAGAAAATTGTGAATTTAATTTTGGTCATGATTATTTCATTGGTAGTCTAAATTTAGGTGGATCCATCAAAGCATTTGTTGGATAAAAGTTAGACCAGTCCCTGATTAATTTAGACTTTTGTCATCCATGTGCTGAATAATTTGTGACAGAGGCTTAGAGTCTACTCAACAGGACAGCATCTTTGTTCTTAACAGTTTGCCAATTCAAGAAAACTGAAATAAAGGGCTCCCTTTATTATGTACATTATCTAACAGAATACATATTTGTGGAGTTACTAGTTTTTGTTTTTGTGGGTTTTTGAGAAATTTTGTACACAATATAAGCTTCTCACATGTTTAGAAACAATATCATAGAGTTGTATAGTGCCCATGAATACCACAGAATCCTAAAATAACTGAAACTGTGTGATTTGAAAAATTAGCGTTTTGGATAGAAATTAAATTTGCATTTTATAACAGTTTTTCATTCTAAAATTGCACTTAGCAATTGTAAAAGCACGTAATTACCTCCAAGCTTAATTGCCACTACTTTTTGTATGAAGTGAACAGTGTTTAGTCGGAAGTGCTATAATGGATTATATTATACGATTAAAAAAACTCACCCTTATAAATTGCGTGTTGACTGTCATTGGTGTTGGGTTTATTTTGTGTGCAGCACTGTTTGGAGATTATCTCTGATTGTGTATGTGTGTATCTCTCTTTCTCTCTCTCTGTCTCATCAAACTTCTTTGAAGAATTGAAAGCATTGCAGTACATTTTTTTGACATGCAAAAAAATGCAGTGATGTTATTTTATAATTTTCTGATTCTGTGCCAAAACATGGTTGCTGTTTGAATAGTAAAAAACTGTAATAAGCTTTCATTTTGTAAACAGAACATAGGATCAGAGAGCACTCACGTGCCAGAGAGCTGTAATAAAAATTCTGACAAGTAACACTGACAGTGATGTCTTTTAATGCTGTCATCATTGAGGCTAGATTGTGCCCTGCTTGTGCTGGTCTACGGTGAATAAGTTAATATAAATGTTTAATTATCAATATTATCCAGAAAAATTATTTGTAGTTAATCACTTTTCTTCTTTTATGGGATCTTATAATTCTTCAATAACTGTATTATTTTAAAAATGAATGGTAGAATTCTGTGTCACTCTACTTTTACCTTTTTCTCCCTTTGTGAAATATGTTCTACCACACAGGAAAAGTCAACTTTCGTTAATGGGTACTTAAGGTTATTCATGGAGTCCTAGTAGTGCAGTAGTTGAAAGTGAAGAGTGTTAACCCAAAAGGTTGGCGGTTCGAATTTACCAGTCACTCTTTGAAAACCCTATGGAACAGTTCTGCTCTGTCTTACAGTGTTGCTACGGGTTGGAATCAACTCCATGGCAACGAATTTGTTTGTTTTTTACCACAAGGTTATTCATAATAGAGTTTAAAACAATTTTCCCCAGGAGATAGTTCTAGAAAATTATAGATTCATTGGGCAGAATTCTGTGACCCTGTTGTTTTTGACTAATTATTCAGAATCACAGCTTTCTACAACCACAGGTCACTCCTCGAGCCAGAGCAGAAAACTCACATACAACACAATTTTCTGTCCACTTCTAATTATTTCGAGGAATAGCAACTGTGTAGTTCTTGTCAGTAGTATACTTTAGTGTTAAAAACCCTGTAGACATTACAGTATACTGCAGGATCATTTTGAATATAGTAAAGCAGATCTAGCAGGGACTAAAATTCTTAACATGTATATGCTATTTAGTGGCTCATGAAGGGAAGGGGAGATGTCTTCATTATTTTTATTTTATTTATAATTAAAAATAAATAGCTTTACATCCTTCTATGGTATGTTGTTATATAAGTGGTTATAAACTAATATATTATTTGTACCTGTGAGCCTCTTTATATGAATTCTTAAATTCAGCTCCAGAGGTACTAGGTATCTTGCTTAAAATCACAATTGTAGCTGCACTGAGATTTGAGCAAAGAATCACCTTACTTGTTTTCCCTAGTCTTACTCCAAGTTGTGCTCATAGAAACTTAAATTTTAATAGTACAGTTGATTTAGACTTTCTTCTCAGTAAATACATTTGGAAGGAACTTCCTTTTTCAGGTATGATGAAGTAACTCATACTAGACTCTCCTTCCTACCTAGAAGAATCAAAAGAAGGATAAATAAGAACTAGGAACTGTTTGAAGGCAATAGAAGGAAACTGAGACGTCTGATGTCCTGGAAAGAGGAGGAGCAGGACATTAGTGTGAGCACTGCCTTCTCTGCAGCTTTTTTTCCTCAGGACCTTTGGGGATTCTCATTGTAGATCAGGGTGGCTAAATAGAAAGCAGTGGCCTGTAGTGTGCAGCAGTCTCACTGAGCTTGGGGAGCAAAAATTGGAGTACAGGGTTCCAAGACAGCCAGAGCTTGAGTCCTAGGCACCAAAGAGAGGGGGAGTCACAGGGAAGTTAACCCAACATTCAGTTCATGATTTAGTTTTGAATCATTTACTCACTTCTTGATTGAGGGGTGAAACTCTCAGAAACCAAGCAGAGTTTCAGGATGAGCAAGGAGGAAACCCCAGATTAACACCCTGGACTTTTCATGGAGACCTCTGAAAGGGCTTTGCCTTGGGAATAAAGGAAAATAACTATACCAGCGTCAACTGGATCTAAGGCAATTTTCTCTCTATATACCTGCCAGAAAAGCATTCATATCCTCTCTGCAGAAAGATAACATCACACAGAGTCTCTATTGTTCTTTATACTTATTACCTAGCATTTATTGAAAAATTACTAGGCATGCCTAGGAAATATGGCCAAATAGTCATGAAGCAAAAAAGCAAGATGATCCACATATTAGACATGTCAAAAATTGACTTTAAAATAACTGTGGCTAATATGTTTAATAAAATGGATGAATATATCGAGGATGTCACCAGAAAACTGGAATCTTATAAAAATAATCAGATGGAAATCCTAGAACTAATAATAAATAAATATGAGTTAACCACATTGAAGCACAAAGAGACACACTTTGGAAAATATAACAGTGCATAAGAGAACAAGGGCATGGTGAAAAGGTCTAACAATTATCTTACCAGAATTCCAAACAGGGAGGAGAGAGAGAATGTGGCAGAAGAAATATTTGAAGAGATACTGACTGTACATTTTTTTCTAAACTAATAAAAGACATCAAGCCAGAGACTAGAAAAGCTCTATCAATCACAAACATAATAATTAACACCTTAGTACGTCATAGTAAAACTGCTGAAAACCAAAAACCAATGAAATGAAACAAAATAAATAAGAATAGAGAAGATTTGAACAAGAAAATAAGCAAAATTGACCAAATCAATATACCTATTCAACTCAGCAACTGATAACTAGAATATTCATTTTTTTCTGGTTCACCCAGGCTAGTGCCAAAACAGGATCATCAAGTCTTAACAAATATGAAACTTCAAAAAATCAAGTTTCAAAAAATTTGAAAGGATTGAAATCATACAAAGTATGTACACTGACCACGTGGACTCATGCTAGAATTCTATGACAAAAACACATCTAAAACATATCCAAATTTTGGGGAATTGAACAATGCACATATAAAGAAGCCCTTGCTCAAAGAATAAATTATAAGGAATGTGAAAGGAATGTCTAGAGGGAAGCTTATAGCCTTAACTGGATATAGTAGAAGAAAGATTGAAAATCAGTGGTTGCCTTAGTTATCTAGTGCTGCTATAACAGAAATACCAAAAGTAGATGGCTTTAACAAAGAGGAATTTATTTCTTCACAGTAATGTAGGCTAAAAAGTCCAAATTCAGGGCGTCAGTTCCAGGGAAGGCTTTCTCTTTCTGTTGGCCTTCTCATTAGTTTTCCCCCAGACTAGGAGCTTCTCTGCACACAGACCTTGGGTCCAAAAGACCCGCTCTGCTCCTGGCACTGCTTTCATGGTGGTACAAAGTCCCTCTGTCTCTCTGCTTACTTCTCTGTTTTATATCTCAAGAGATTGCCTCAAGGCACAATCTAATCTTATAGATCGAGTTCTGCCTCTCTAACAAAACTGCCACTCATCCTCCCTCAGTAACATCATAGAGGCAGATTTTACAACATACAGGAAAATCACACAAAACTGGAAATCATGGCCTAGCACAATTGATAACAAACATTTTTGAGGGGACATAATTCAATCCATGACAGTGGTATAAACGTTTTTCTCAAGGAAGCTAGAAAGAAGAGAAAATTAAATGCAAAGAGATTTGATGGAAGGAAATAATGAAGAGCGAAACAATGAAACAGAAGCAATTGTATGTTTAAAATATTAAGAAAGTAAAAAAAAAATAGCTCTTTGGAAAGATTAATAAGATTAACTGTTTTTTATAATAATTTTTATTGTGCTTGAAGTGAAATTTACAAATCAAGTCTGTCACACATAAGTCTATATACACCTTTTTTTTACATACTCCCATTTACTCTCCCCTTAATGAGTCAGCCTGCTCCATCCCTCCAGTCTCCTTCGTGACCGTTTTGCCAGTTTCTAACCCTCTCTACCCTCCCATCTCCCCTCCAGACAGGAGATGCCAACACAGTCTCAAGTGTCCACCTGATACAAGTATCTCGCTCTTCATCAGCATCTCTCTCCAACCCATTGTCCAGTCCCTTCCATGTCTGATGAGTTGTCTTCAGGAATGGTTCCTATCCTGGGCCAACAGAAGGCTTGGGGACCATGACTACCGGGATTCTTCTAGTCTCAGTCAGACCATTAAGTCTGGTCTTTTCATGAGAATTTGGGGTCTGCATCCCACTGTTCTCCTGCTCTGTCAGGGGTTCTCTGTTGTGCTCCCTGTCAGGGCAGTCATCGGTTGTGGCCGGGCACCATCTAGTTCTTCTGGTCTCAGGATGATGTAAGTCTCTAGTTCATGTGGCCCTTTCTGTCTCTTGGGCTCACAGTTATCGTGTAACCTTGGTGTTCTTCATTCTCCTTTGATCTGGTTTGGTTGAGACCAATTGATGCATCTTAGATGGCCGCTTGTTAGCATTTAAGATCCCACACTTCAAAGTGGAATGCAGAATGTTTTCTTAATAGAATTTATTTTGCCAATTGACTTAGAAGTCCCCTTAAGCCATAGTCCCCAAACCCCGCCCTTGCTCTGCTGACCTTCGAAGCATTCAGTGTATCCCGGAAACTTCTTGGCTTTTGGTCCAGTCCAGTTGAGCTGACCTTCTGTGTATTGAGTATTGTCCTTCCCTTCACCTAAAGTAGTTCTTAAGGATTGATAAACTTTTAATAGGACCAAACCTGTAAACCCGTTCCTGTCGGGTAGATTCCGACTCATAGCGACCCTATAGGACAGAGTAGAACTGCCCCATAAGGTTTCCTAGGCTGAAATCTTTACCAGAGCAGATAGCCAGGTCTTTTCTTCAGCAGAGCAGTTGGTGGGTTTGAACCTCTGATCTTTTGGTTAGTAGCGTAGTGCTTAACCATTACAGCACCAGAGGTCCTTATTAGCAGCTTTGGTTCTAGGGAAATGCAAATTAAAAGCACAATGGGGTGCTCTATCTCTACCAGAGTAGCTAAAATTTAAGAAAATAAAATCATTGAAAATACTAAGTGTTAGGGACAGAGGTATGGAGCAACTGGAATGCTTAAACTGCTGGGAGCTATGTAAATTGGTATAAGCATTTTGGAAAACTGTTTGGCAGTGTATTCTAAAGCTGAATTTATACTTTATGACTTAGCTATTCAACTCCTAGATATAAGCCCAACAGAAAACATATATAAATACACATAGACACGCAAAGATGTGCAAGATTGTTCATAATGGTATTATTCTAAATAGCCAAACTGGAAACAACTGAAATATATCAAGAATAGAATGGATAAATAAATGGGGCTATACAATTAAATTACGTAGAGCAATAAAAAGGGAAGAACTATTACAACACAAACAGCATGGATAAATCTCATAGTTATAATTTAGAACAAAAGACACAGTAGATTACATCTCATATAACCATTTACATAAATTCAGAAATGGGCAACATTAATCTGTGGTGCTTGAAGTCAAAAATGTTGTTACCTTGTTGTTGTTTGTTGCTGTCAAGTTGGCTAGGACTCACGAAGACCTTAAGTATAACAAAATGAAACGTTGCCCTGCTCTGTGCCATCTTCATGGTTGTTGGTATTTTTTGAGTCCATCGTTGCTGCTGTTGTGTAGTGCCTTCCAACCTAGGGTGCTCATCTTCCAGCACTAAATGGAACAATGCTCTGTTGTGATCCACACCTTAAAAAACAAACCCAGTGCCATCCAGTCGATTCTGACTCAGAGCGACCCCATAGGGTTTTCAAAACTGTAAACCTTTGTGTAAGCAGACTGCCACATTTTTCTCCCGAGGAGCAGCTGGTGGTTTCAGACTGCCAACCTATCGGTTAACAGTTGAGCCCTTTAATCATTCACCACTAGGGTTTTGGATGGGATATGAGTCCTGGGAGAGTATTACACAAATGTGTTCACTTTGTAAAAATACATCCAAATAATACTTAAAATTTGCACATATTATAGTGTGTATTTCATACTTTATACATTAAGAACAGTTTTTAAGTTATTCAATAGAAAACATCATTCACTGTGATAGAAAACATCATTCACTGTGATAGAAAATTATATATAGTTATATACAGATAGAAAGGCAAGATATAAGTACAAGACCTTCTAGTGAAATAATTCTTATTGACTATACTGGCATTTCAGGGATTGGTCAGAAGAGACTATAGTTAACATACTATGAAGTGCCAATTTTTTAAACGAAAATTACAGAACTCCACAGAAAGAAAATACTGACCTAGAGCAGATCTAAATACCGTTCCTTTCTGAGTGGATATTCCTCAGCCCTTTGGTTCCCTAGTGGATAAGCAGTTGTCAGTGGCATTCTCCACCAGGAGAGCCAGAGTTGGATGCTATTACACTACTTTGCCTCTGCCCTCTATCCCCTGGGCTTGTATCACCGTCCTCAAAGAAAGGACATTCATTAATGGTCTGCACTTCTTAAGGAAGTGTCACAAACGTTGGGCTCTTCAGCTGCTGATCCTGGGGAAGACAGCAGAATTTTTGCCCATACACCTGTGAATATTTCTCACCAGATTTTTAATCATAACAAATTTACAGTGATTTTTATACAGCACCAGTCTCCTGTGTGAAATGCAAGCTGAAATTGCTCCTAAGGAGCTTATCAAATACCCTTGGTTCTCAGAAATTCTGATTCAGAGCAAAGAGGTTCTGTATTCCAATTAAAATTCCTTTTTGTAGTCATTGTTGCCTGTATTGGTCCACTGCCACCCTTTTTTCCCTGTGTGGAATTATTTTTGAAAGTCAGATGTAACAACTTTAGTGATGAATGAAAAGGATTTTTTTTTTTTCATGTTGAGGTTTGGGCTTCCTTAGTGTTATTTTTCTTATTGTACTTAAAAAAATAGAATTCTCTTTGCTGACATGGTGCTCATAGTTCTCACTGGGCAAATGCTTAACTACCTGTCTGTCTGTCTACCCTCATGTATGATTGTAGCAGAACTTTAAAGGTCTAAGTGAGAAATAAGCAACCAGGCAGTGCAGGATCAATCAGAAAAGATAAAGCAGTGAGATTTTAGAAATATCCATTTAAAGGTATTTTAGAATAGTTATTTTGTTTTTAACATCTTTGAGCAAACGGTTGAATATTATAGTGTGGCAACACATCGCATATGCATCTTTAATTTTAATAGACTAAGAAACAAGATTAAGTAATGAATGAATCATTGTACTGTGAAATTAGTGGGGATTCTTTTCTTTTTCATAAAAACCAAAAAGCAGTGATACATGAGAGCCTTGTTAGTATGATCTGACTGTGAGAATAATTTGATGAAATGGGAAGACTATCTGCAGCACAGTTTCTAGCCCAAAGAATTTGAATAAGCATTAGGAAATATGAATTTGTTTCTGCTTCATCTAACTAGATTTGGTACAATGGGGTTGTGCAGTTAGGGAGAAAAAGTCCCCGGTACTTAATAAGGCAATAATTCATGCTGAGTGGATATGAGCAGTCATTCAATGAAAAATTGATTTTTATAGTATCCTAGACTTGGTAATTTTTGGAGATTTGTGCACTTATTGTGCAGGTACCATAAAGAAAATATATAGTTCTCGTTAAAAGGTAGGTACATTTTTTTTTTACTTGGTATAGATTTGTTAAAACTTTAAATATTTTTCATTTGCAGTTTTAGACACTCTTACTGTGTTTCTAAGAATGTATTGCAAGTGAAGAGAAATAACATGGCTCCAGGGTCTACTGATTTCTGTTAGTCAAAAGTGGGCTTATAGATAAAAGGCTAATTCCCATTATTAGCAGGAGAAGCTAGGCATAGTTTAACTTACATGGTAAATCAAAACATCCTTAAGCAGCTCAAAAGGTTACAAAGTCAAGATTTCTCATCAGAAAGTTCAACTGTTGAGTATGTTTTCAATGAAACTAGAACACTGAGCACTAATTCTACATGGTAGAATAATTGTTAAAGTATGTCACAATCTGTTAAAATCGCTTTTAGTAGGTATAATGGCTTTCATTTATATTTTAATGATAGACAAGTTTAAGTACCTATAAATTAATCTGCTTTAAATTTTCTAGTTATGATGATGTTTAAATATATTTTCTGAGAAGAGCTTTCTTTTAAAAATTGAATTATTATGTATTTGTTGTAAGGCTATGCTCCTGATATAAAATGCCGTATTAAAAAGATGGGCCTCCTTTCTACTGTGATGTAATACATTTTACTTGCTCATACCCAAAGGCCTTTAGAATTATTTACAATAAAATTGCAAGCTTTTATATTTATATTTGATTCAGAAAATACCAACAGTATTACTGTGTAGCTTGGTACCCGCCCGCCCATCCATCCATACAAAAAAAAACATTTGTTACCTATTCTGTAACTAGCACTGTGCCAAGCCCTGGGATACTAAGAAGAATAACAATTGGTTTCTAACTTTTAAACCCACAATTCAGTAGTGTTAGATAATAATTTAAAACAGGGAATTAGGGAGGTGGGATTAAAAAAAAAAGTAAAATAAGGATGGGTGATTTTTGTAGTAAAGTCATGTTGTTGTTATTAGGTACCATTGAGTCGGTTCTGACTCATAGCAACCCTATGTACTACAGAACAAAACGCTGCCCCGTCCTGCGCCATGATCGCATTGTTATGCTTGAGTCCATTGTTGCAGCCACTGTGTCAGTCCACCTCGTTGAGGGTCTTCTTCTTTTCCTCTGACCCTGTACTTTGCCAAGCATAATGTCCCTCTCTATGGACTGATCCCTGCTGACAACATGTCCAAAGTATGTAAGATGTAGTCTCACCATCCTTACTTCTAAGGAGCATCCTGGTTGTACTTCTTCCAAGACAGATTTGTTTGTTCTTTTGGCAGTCCATGGTATAGTCAGTATTCTTCGTCAGCACCTCAATTCAAAGATGTCAATTCTTCAGTCTTCCTTATTCGTTGCCCAGCTTTCACGTGCTATGATGCAACTGAAAATACCATGGCGTGGGTCAGGCGCACCTTAGTCTTCAAGGTGACGTGTTTGTTTTTCAATACTTTAAAGAATTCTTTTGCAGGAAATTTGCCCGACGCAATGTGTCTTTTCATTTCTTGACTGCTGCTTCAATGGGTGTTGATTATAGATCTGAGTAAAATGAAATCCTTGACAACTTCAGTCTTTTCTCCATTTGTCATGATGTTGCTCATTGGTCCAGTTGTGAGAATTTTTATTTTCTTTATGTTCAAGTGCAATCCATATTGAAGGCTGTGGTCTTTGATCTTCATTAGTAAGTGCTTCAAGGCTTCTTCACTTTCAGCAAGCGAGGTTGTGTCATCCGCATAACACAGGTTGTTAATGAGCCTTCCTCCACTCCTGATGCCCCATTCTTCATATAGTCCAGCTTCTCAGATTATTTGCGCAGCATACAGATTGAATAGGTATGGTGGAAGGATACAATCCTGACACACACCTTACTTGACTTTGAACCAAGCAGTATGCCCTTGTCCTGTTCAAACAACTGTCTCTTGATCTATGTGCAAGTTCCTCATGAGCCAATGGAATTCCCGTTCTTTGCAATGTTATCCATAATTTGTTTTATGATCCACACAGTCCAATGCCTTAGCATAGTCAATAAAACACAGGTAAACACCTTTCTGGTATTCTCTGCTTTCAGCCAGGATCCATCAGCCATGATATCCCTGGTTCCACATCCTCTGCTGAATCCAGCCTGAATTTCTGGCAATTCTCTGTTAATGTACTGCTGTGGCCACTTTTGAATGATCTTCAGCAAAATTTTACTTGCATGTGATATTAATGATATTGTTCGGTAAGTTTCATTCGGTTGGATTACCTTTCGTGGGAATGGCCATAAATATGTACCTCTTCCAGTCTGTTCGCCAAGTAGCTGTCTTCCAAATTTCTTGGCATAGATAAGTAAGCACTTCCAGCACTGCATCCATTTGTTGAAACATATTAATTGATATTCTGTCAATTCCTGGAGACTTGTTTTTCTCCAGTGCCTTCAGTGCAGCTTGGACTTCTTCCTTCAGTACCATTGGTTCCTGACCATATGCTACCTCTTGAAATGGTTGAACATCGACCAGTTCTTTTTGGTATAATGACTCTGTGTATTCCTTCCATCTTCTTTTGATGCTTCCTACATCGTTTAATATTTTCCCCATAGAATCCTTCACTATTGCAACTTGAGGCTTGAATTTTTTCCTGAGAAAGGCTGACGCTATTCTTCTCTTTTGGTTTTCTATCTCCAGCTCTTTGCACATGTCATTATAATACTTTATCTTCTCAAGACACCCTTTGAAATCTTCTGCTCAATTCTTTTACTTCATCATTTCTTCCTTTTGCTTTAGCTACTCGATGTTCAAGAGCAAGTTTCAGACACTCTTCTGACATCCATTTTGGTCTTTTCTTTCTTTCCTGTCTTTTTAATGACCTCTTCCTTTCTTCATGTATGATGTCCTTGATATCATTGCACAACTTGTCTGGTCTTCTGTCATTAGCATTCAATGTATCAAATCTAGTCTTGGGATGGTCTCTAAATTCATGTGGGATATACTTAAGGTCATATTTTGGCTCTCATGGACTTGTTCTAATTTTCTTCAGCTTCATCTTGAACTTGCATATGAGCAGTTGATGGTCTGTTCCACATTTGGCTCTTGGCCTTGTTCTGACTGATGATATTGAGCTTTTCTATCGTCTCTTTCCAGGAATGTAGTCGACTTGATTTCTGTGTATTCCGTTTGGTGAGATCCATGTGAATAGTTGTCGTTTATGTTGGTGAAAAGAGGTACTTGCTGTGAAGAAGTCATTGGTCTTGCAAAATTCTGTCATGCGATCTCCAGCATCATTTCTATCACCAAGGCCACATTTTGCAACTGTCGCTCCTTCTTCTTTGGTTGAAACTTTCCCATTACAATCACCAGTAATTATCAATGCATACTGATTGCATGTTCGATCAGTTTCAGACTGCAGAAGCTGATAAAAATCTTTAGTTTCTTCATCTGTGCCCTTAGTGGTTGGTGTGTAAATTTGAATAATAGTCTTATTAACTTGTCTTCCTTGTGGGCATATGGATATTATGCTATTGCTGACAGCGTTGTACTTCAGGATAGATCTTGAAATGTTCTTTTTTAAAATGAGTGCAACGCCATTCCTTTTCAATTTTCATTCCCGGCATAGTAGACCATATGACTGTCTGATTCAAAATGGCCAACACCAGTTCATTTCAGCTCACTGATGCCTAGAATATCGATGTTTATGTGTTATTTCATTTTTGATGATTTCTGTTTTCCTAGATTTATACTTGCTACATTCCATGTTCCCCTTATTAATGGATGTTTTCAGCTGTTTCTTCTCTTTTTGAGTTGTGCCACATCAGCAGAGGAAGGTCCCGAAAACTTGACCCCATCTGTCTTATACCCATCCCAGCTTCAGTAATCCCACCTACTCCCTTTACCAGATTATTTGAAAGTAAATCCCGTAAAATGAATACGTATATATGTATGCCTGTAGATACACATACATATTTATATACGTATTGTTTTTTACTTCGAGTCAAAATTATATAGCATCATGTAAGTATTTCATCTGTAAATAATTTCATTTGTATCTATAAAAAATAAACCCCAAAAAACCAAACCCCCTGCTGTGGAGTTGATTCTGACTCATAGCAACCCCATAGGGTTTCCAAGGCCGTAAATATTTATGGAAGCAGGCTGGTGGTTCCCAGCCGCTGACCTTTCAGTTAGCAATCACTTTAATTTTTTTTTTTTAATAAAACATAAGGTCTCTTTAAAAAAATAGCCATTGTACCATTGTCAGACATAAAATTTTGACAATAATTCCGTAATATCAAATATTCAGCCAATGTTTAAATTTCTGTGATGTTCTCGTAAATGTTTTATTTTCACAGTTGGTTTTTTCAAAACAGGATCCTAAACCATCTCCACACATTACATTTGGTTAAATTGGCTATGTCTTTTAACCATAAGTGTATCTTCTTTCTCTGTCACTTATTGCAATTTATGTTCTGGAAAAAAAAAAAAAAAGGTTAGTTGTCTGTACAGTTCCTGAGATGTTTAATTTTCCTGATTAAGTCCCTATATTGTCATTGAACCTGTTTCTCTGTGTCCTATATTTTATGTGAAGTGGTAATTAGATATTTCTACACTTTTTAAAAATCTGGAGTGGGGGGAGAATTATAAATCAATTGGATTATCCCTGATGGGTATCGGTAGAAGCGAGGCCCTCCTTTTTCAAATATTATTTAAATTCAACAAATACTGTTGACCTTTGCTATGCTCAGGTAATCTAGTAGGTGATTTAGGAGTTAATCAGTTCAGTATAATCCATTGTCTATTTTCAAGTTTTTGTAGTCATTCCCTGTTATACAGGAGCTGTACTGGCCAGCTTGCTGAAGACTCCCTGGGACATTTTTCTCTGTAACATCCTGACCCAGACACAGGCAGCCAGAGCAGCTTTCTGGTGGGAAGCAGCTTTTCCTAAGGACTAAATGCCATCAGTGCATATAATCTCTCCAGACATCCAGAATGGACTGTGGCTAATGAAATGGCACAGTTGGTCATGTGGAAGCCATGCAGAAGAGCAGGTAACCTGAAGTAATCTGCTAGGAGACCAAGGAGAAAATCAAGCTCGAAAAAGATAACTAGAATGATTTAAATGTGTATGATTGTTTATCTTAGAAAAGAGAAGCAATAAAGCTTGTGTTTCTGCCGTAAAATGAATACATGATATGTATGCCTCTAGACACACATACATATTTATATACCTATTGTTTTTTACTTTGAGAAGGCAAAATTATATAACATCATGTGAGTAAGTGTTTTGAGTGCTTAGTGGCAAAACAAAGCACAGAAAATAACCAAACCTTGCTTCTCATGAGTTGGCTTTGTTTCATGTCTGAAATACAAAGCCAGCTCTGTGGCAAAGCTAATTAAAGCAAAAGATCTGTCGGATTCATTCCCAAGGACTTAGTTGGAGGGTTGGCCCAAGTTTGTACTGTCAAATTGAGTGCTTTATTTCATGATCTTAAAGGTAGTAGCAGGTAATGTACTCTTTAAAGCTGGGAAGTTCATTTGCCTGTGGTGGAAAGGGAAGATCAGCTAAGCAAGGTTTGCCAGAGTGTCAAATCTAGGCCCCTTGACTGACTGTCTGGGGAAGAGAGCACACCCTGTGGCTTGGAGATGATTGGAGAAGTACAGAATTATTTGAAAATATGACAAGATGGCTTATTTGAAAATTGAAAATAGAAAGCATGTATCTATAGTGGATTATATCAACTCCTTTATCAAATTGCAATATGATATTAAACTTGAAAAGAGATAACAGTATTTTCTGTTTAGTTTTCATGTCATGGATGAGATTTTAAGTTTTCTTGAAAGTCACCATACAGTAAGGTCAGATGTGACAAAGTCAAATAAAACAAAGTGGTATTGCACATAAAATTTAAAATATAAAAAAAGTAAAATAAAATTCTGCTCGGGTTTAGATTTCTGACACAATCCACATTTACTGATGACCGCCAATGTATTACTTCACAGGGTGTGAGAATAGCTAGGAATTGTTGTTTGGATGGTTCGAACAGAACACTGACTTCAGCTATTCCTCAGAGATATTGCAAGTTTGGTTTCAGAATACCACAATAAAGTGAATAGCACAGTAAAGTGAGTCACATGAATTTTTTTGTTTCCCAGGGCATATAAAAATTATATTTACACTATACTGTAGCCTACTAGGAAACCCTGGTGGCGTAGTGGCTAAGTACTACAGCTGCTAACCAAAGGGTCGGCAGTTCGAATCCACCAGGCGCTCCTTGGGAACTCTATGGGGCAGTTCTACTCTGTCTTATAGGGTCACTATGAGTCGGAATCGACTCAACAGAACTAGGTTTTGGTAGTCTACTAAGTATGTGATAGAATCATGTCTAAAAAGGTAACACACATGCCTTAATTAAAAAATACTTTATTGCTAAGAAATATTAACCGTCACCTGAGCCTTCAGCAAGTGGTAATCTTTTTGCTGGTGGAGAGTCTTTCCTCAATGTTCATGGCTGCTGACTCATCAGGGTAGTGGTTGGTGAAGGCTACAGTGGCTGTAGGAATTTCTTAAAATAAGACAGTAATGAAGTTTTCTGCATTGATTGACTCTTTCTTTCACGAAAGATTTCTCTGTAGCATGTGATGCTGTTTGATAGCTTTTTATCCCACTAGAACTTCTTTGAAAACTGAAGTCAGTCCTCTCAAACCATGCTGCTGCTTTATCAACTAAGTTTATGTAATATTCTAAATCCGTTGTTGTCATTTCAACAATGTTCATAGTATCTTCATCAGGAGTAGATTCCACCTCAGGAAGCCACTTTCTTTTCTTATCCATAAGAAGCAACTCCTCATTCGTTAAAGTTTTATCATGAGGTTGAAGCAATTCAGTCACATCTTCGGGATCCACTTCTAATTGTAGTTTTCTTGCTGTTTTTACCACATCTGAAGTTACTTCCTCCACTGAAGTCTTGAACGCCTAAAAGTCATCCATGAGGTTTGGAATCAACTTCTTCCAGACCTCTGTTAATGTTGATATTTTGACCTCCTCCTGTGAATTATAAATGTTCTTAATGGCACCTAGAATGGTTAATTCTTTTGAGAAGGATTTCAATTTACTTTGTCCACATCTATGAGAGGAATCACTATCTGTGGCAGCTATAGCCTTATGAAATATATTTCTTAAATAATAAGACTTGAAAGTCAGAATTACTCCTTGATCCATGGGCTGCAGAATGGATATTGTGTTAGCAGGCATGAAAACAACGTGAATCTCCTTGTACATCTCCATCAGAGCACTTGGGTGACCAGGTGCATTGTCAATGAGAAGTAATATTTTGAAAGGAATGTTTTTCTGAGCAGTAGGTCTCAACAGTGGGCTTAAAATAGTCAGTAAACCATGTTGTACACAGATGTGCTGTCATCCAGGCTTTATTGTCCCATTTATAGAGCACGGGCAGAATAGATTTAGCATAATTCTTAAGGGCCCTAGCATTTTCAGAATGGTAAATGAGCATTGGCTTTAACTTAAAGTCATCAGTTGCATTAGCCTCTAACAAGAGAGTCAGCTTGTCCTTTGAAACTTTGAAGCCAGGCACTGACTTCTCCTCTCTAGCTATGAAAGTCCTAGATGGCATCTTCTTCCAATATAAGGCTGTTCCCTCTGCATTGAAAATCTGTGGTTTAGTGCCGCCACCATCATCAATTATCTCAGCTGGATCTTCTGGACAACTTGCTGCAGCTTCTACATCAGCACTGGCTGCTTCACCTTGCACTTTTGTGTTATGGAGATGGCTTCTTTCCTTAAACCTCATGAACCGACCTCTACTAGCTTCAGGCTTTTCTTCTGAAGCTTCTTTACCTTTCTCAGCCTTCATAGCATTGAAGAGAGTTGGGGCCTTGCTCCGGATTAGGCTTTGGCAAAAGGTGATGTTGTGGCTGGTTTGATCTTCCATCCAAACCATTAAAACTTTGTCTATAGCAGCAATAAGGTTGTTTCGCTTCCTTATCATTTGTGTCTTCACTGGAGTAGCACTTTTAATTTCCTTCCAGAACTTTTTCTTTGCATTCATAACTCGGCTAACTGTTGGGTGCAAGAAGCCTAGCTTTTGGCCTATCTTGGCTTCCGACATGCTTTCCTCGCTAAGCTTAATCATTTCTAGCTTTTGATTTAAAGTGAGAGATGTGGGAGTCTTCCTTTCACTTGAACATTTAGAGGCCATTGTAGGGGTATTAATTGGCCTAATTTCAATATTGTCCTGTGTCAGGAAATAGGGAGGCCCAAGGAGAGGGAGAAAGGTGGGGGAATGGCTGGTTGGTGGAGCAGTCAGAACACGTACAGCATTTATCTATTAAGTTCGTCATCTTTTATGGGCATGGTTCATGGCACCCCCCAAAAATTACAGTAGTAACATCAAAGAGCACTGACCACAGATCACCATGATAGACAATAATGAAAAAATTCGAAAGTTTCTGGATGGTAAAAAAGGCCAAAAAGAAGGGAAAAGTGTGAGAACCCAAAGGAAAGGCACAGTTCTGGGGCTTTTGGAAGCAGACAGGTTGCATGTAAGCTACTTTAGCAGTGAACATTATGAGCAATTTCTATAGAAAATATGCTTTCTCCCTTAACAAACTCTTCAAATCTATCCAACTTCCAGCCTGTGTGGTTTTTCAACTCCAAATCCACCAGGGTAAAAACTGTAATCTGTCTTGCTCACTGCCGCATCCCCAGTACTTACTATTGTGCCTGGAAAATAGTCACTAAATGAACATTTACTAACTTGGATTTGAATTGAATATAGCTACATTGGGTATTGATTTAAAAATATCCTAAGAAAGAGAATAAGTAGTTGTTTAGGGAGACTCTGGCACATTATGTCACTAATAGCGAAGAAGGGGAACACAAAAATAAATATCATTTGTGTTCATAGTTTTTGGCTTACTTTTCTCTAGTAAATATAGTGGACATCACCATAACATGGTAGGTTTGCCAAACTCATAATATGGAATCTTGATAGCTTAGCAACGAAATCTTGTCATATGATCATGTGGCATTATATTAGCTATAACACTAAAACTGAAATAATCAATTTTGAAAAGTTTTCTGAAACAACACAGGATAAAGAATGAATGAAAGAAAACTGTTTTAAAGCTTTGGTTAAAGGATGACTTTGCACATGAAAGTAGCTTTGAATATATACCATATCTCAATTGGTTTCTCTCTAAGGCAAAAAGACAGTACCATTGTTATTGTTCAAAATGAGAATGTATTTTCCCTCTGTAGATAGCAGGATAGAGATCTAGAGTCTCATAATGGCTCTGATGAAAAGCTCAGTCATTGGATGTGGTTTAAATTTGCTTTTCCTGCCCTTCCATTGTGAGAGCCATCTTCATTATTCCTTCTCTAGGCTTCACTAAGAAGTGTCTGTAAAGAATGCTTTCTTTTGAAATCAGTGAAAGAGGAAATTTGGAAGCAAAGGAAATTTCTAAGAAATAAGTATTGGTAAAATGACCTAAGGTGAGTTTTTAAATAGAGACAGAGTAGAGCATTTCTATTTTCTTTAAAAAAAAAAAATTCAACAAGTATTGACCACTCACAGGGAACATCTTTTTGATACTTTCAGGGTAATTCACTGTGTCCTGGAATTTTTGACCCAGGAGTCAGTGTTCCATGGTCTGATATCGTGGGCATTGACTTCACTTGTTTTGCTTGGAAGGTGGGGGGAGGAGGTCCTCAAACATGTACCAGAAAATCAAGTTATTTCTTAGAACTTATATGAGTTGGAATTGACTCGACGGCAATGGGTTTTTTTTTTTTTTTATTATTATATAGTATCATAATTATATATAATCTGTCACCCTTTGAAATCAATGCATTTGCTTATTTCTCATTTGTATAACAAAAAGGCAGTGTCTAATGATGGATATCTTTTTTTTTCCCCAGTGGCATGTTGTTTTTTTCCCATTGTATGTGCAAAACCCTTATCTGCCTTTTTTGACCTCAAAACGAACATACAAACATAAAGCATTATCAAATCTTACATAAAAATTAGTTACTCAGCCACCGAGTAAATGTAAACTTAGTAAATATATAGCTCTCTTAAACTTAAAAAAAGTACACAACTCTCCAGTATAGAGAATAGTGCAGGACAAGTTATGTTCACAAGCTTTCTGTCCATAACAACATAGATAACACAATCTCAAAATAAAATCAGAATGATACATTTCAATGACAAAAAACAATAAAAGTTTTGGCGCCTGGGGAGTTGTTCGTCTAATTGAGGGCACTCCCTTCTCTGGTCTTCAGGTACAGCATATCGTTCCATTTTAAGTCATCCAGGGAGAATAGCTTTATACTTTAAATTGCAGCCTAATAAATGCTCTTTTTCTCATTAACACGCATGACCTCTATGATTTATGCTTTCATGCATACTGGCCCAGTTTCTCAATTTCTGTTAATGATGCTGAGAACTTCTGTTTAACACAAATATTTTCTAAATGAACCCCCATAAAGTCCACAGTGGAAGTTAATTGTAGTGATCCGCTTGTCCTGTTCAAGAAAGAAAAGTATCAAAATGAGCCCTGCTTGTTGTACCTTTTCTGACTTCTTGAACATGTGCATAAAATGATTCCATTTATGGGAATTATACAGGCAGCTTTGTCATGCTCCTGATACTAGAGATAATACCTGACTTTCTTATTTCAAATAATAAGCTATTTGCTGTTTAAATAACAATTAGTAGAACTGGAATGAGAAAGACAGATGAAGGATAACTGATAATTAGGTTTAGACAGCTCTGTCCAATTTCATGCTCTTCTGAATTTGTAGTGGATTAAATATGGCCATATTGTTTTGCCTTCCTTAACAGATAGGTGTGGGATTTGTCCACAGTAAAGTCCTAGGAAATGGTAAAAATGCATTTCCTAAGTCTATATAATTAATTAATAGACTGAGTTAATTTTTAAAGTTAGTGAAGAAGAGAATTTAGGGACTAGAGTTTAACAAAATGTGCAGCTCAGAACAAGTGGTATCTGTATTCTTTTTTGTTTTTTAATTATTTGACATGAATATTAGAATATCATGTTACTACAATTACCAGAAGAATGTTTCTGATAGCCCTCATTTTGACTCATCTAGAAGGTGAGATATTTGTCAGCTGACAAACTCTCTCTGTAATTGGGCTCATAAAGTAGATTTTATAAACCCATAGAATTTATAGAATATTAGAGCCAGAAAGTGCTAGGGAGATCACTCAATTTAGTTCCTTACAGGAGAGGAAACTAAACTTTAGGGAGATGCTGTGATTTGTCACATATAGTTTGCCTGTCTAGTTAAGAGCCAGACTAGACTTCGTTTGTCTTTACTTCTTGACTGTGGTCACCTCACTGTTTCTCTTAATTTGGCTACTAGCCAAAAGTTTGGTGGTTTGACTCTACCCAGAGTCTTCATGGGAAAAAGACTTGGTGATCTGCTCCCATAAAGATTACAGCCTAGAGAACCCCATGGGGTGGTTTTAATCTGTCACATGTGATCGCTATGAGTCAGGATCAACTTGATGATACCTAACAACAAAAAGAAGGTAAAAGGTAAGGTAAGGTAAAAGTGAAACCAGTGAAATTCACCAAATAGAATACAGGGAGTGTTGGAACTTACATGCAGTGTAATTCCCCAGTGCTTCCTATGGCCTTTGATTAACAGCTGACTTGGTACAAAGAGGCTCCTGAAGTGTGACTAAATTGGCCATGAACTGTTTGTGGAGCAGGACTTGGGATGCCATGCCTCTGCCTCTGGTAGCATTTTGCTTTCTCTAGTAAGGAATTTATCCTCAAAAATATGGACTGAGGTTTATTGGTGGTTACCAGAGGTGGAAAGGGGAGTCATTGCTTATGAAGTACTGAGTTTTGTTTATGGTGATGGAAAAATTGCATTGATTAAGGGAGGGTTGCAAAGCCAGTTTATGTAATTGCTGCCAATAGGTTGTATACCTGTATGAAGTTGAATTGGCAAAAGTTGTGTGATAGACATATTTACAACAATGACAAAAAAAAAAAAAGCTGCTGAGGCTACTTATGTACAACTAGACACCTATTGGAATTTGGCTCCTTGGTTTGAAGGTTTAGTTAGGGTCATAGCTTCATGGGGCATCCCAGTTAATTGGCTTAATAGCGTGTATAGTGCTTCTGTTCTAGCTCCTAGTTCTTTGTGTAGTGCTTGGAGTCTTAAAAGCTTGCAAGTGGCCATCCAAAGTACAAAAATTTGTGTCTATTTGTCTGGAGCAACAGAGGAAGAAGGAGAATCAGGAATAGGAGGACGAAACGGAAAGAACAACTGCCTTCTTTGCCATAAGACCAGAAGAACTGGATGGTGCCCAGTTACCATTACTGAACATTTTGATCAAAGAGTCTATAGAAGAATCCTAATCAAAAGGGGGGAATGCAGGACAGAATTCCAAATTTTAATGGAATTCATGGAGGCTGAATGAGCTCCTGAAACTGTTGCCGTAAGATAATCTTTAAACCTTAAACCAAAAATATCCTTTCATAAACAAAACAATGGTTTAGCTTAACTTATAAAACATGTCTGCCTTGAGCATTGTGCTTTTTTTAATATATATATATATATATAGGATCAAACTGACAACAACAATTCAAAAGATTAGATAGGAAACTTAGAGGGCAGTGAGTTTATGTTAATGGGGGAGGAACAACTCAGAAAAGCGGAGTGAGAATGGTTGTATAACTTGAAGAATGTAATCAATGTCACTGAATTGTACATATAGAAATTGATGAATTGGTATATGTTTTGCTGTGTATATTCTCAACAATAATATATATGTATATTATATATACACTAAGGATATTTGCTGTGTGTGAATAGGTCTTCCCAGTTTTCACCTTTCTTATGTCCAGGTTTAGTAATATGTTCTAAAATCTCACTACCCGAATTATAATTAGTTCTTAGACCAAAAGCATTGGCATCACCCAGGGACTTTTTAGAACTTAAGACTTAATCATAATCTGTCATTTAACAAGATCCCCAGCTGAGTCATATGCTCATTAAAGTTTGAGAAACTTTATTCTAAAATGAATTAATGAGAAACATTTGCAGTAAACTAAATCCAAATTTTTCACCTGAAAAAATGATGAAAATTCTGGCTTATTTTTTGCCTGTTAATTTCCTCGACAATCAAAAACCATCTATAACGGATGAATTCTGCCATGTCTTCTCATTGTGAGAATGCTCTGTGTTTCATGACTTTGGGCAGTTGTTAACATTTGTTAATATTTCAATGTTGCATACAGGTATTAAAAAATGATTCCTAGCTCCTGGTTAAATATGGTAGATTGAATACATGTTTATCTTATTGCTTTGAAATGTCATTAAATAGAGAGTAAAAAAGGCATAAACCCACAATGATAAAGAGAATGGGGAGGATACTAGAGTAGGCAGGAGTGTTTGCAGATTTACAGTTCTGTAGAGAGTTCTGTAATAAATTATTGTAGGTACATGGGAAATTAAGAAAGTGGAAAAAGAAAACAAACAATGACTATCTATAGGGAATGCAAAATTGTACAAAAAAGGACATGCAATCGTAGTATAGTATGTGGCTCAGCTGTGGCTAATAGTTTATAATAATAGATTAAATCAGTTAATCTATTGATTTAAAAAACATTGTGATATAATTGTATTTCAAGGAAGGATTAGGAGAGGAAATACTGAAGATTATAAGGAAACTAAACTTTCATTCTTCATAGTTATTACTTCTAGTAAGTAAATTATATCTAGTTTACTTTAAAAGTAAGTACTAATAATATACACCTCCCAAAAATCAAACCCATTGCCATCAATCGATTCCAACTTACAGCGACCCTATAGGACAGAGTAGAACTGCCCCATAGGGTTCCCAAGGAGCAGCTGGTAGATTTGAACTGCCAGCCTTTTGGTTAGTAGCTGAACTGTATAACCACTGTGCCACCAGGGTGTGAAATATGGGGCTAATGCCAGAAGAAAATAGCTGAGTAAATGTTAGGCTACTTTTTTGCCATTCCCCCAGCCCCAACAATGCCGAAGTGTACAAACAGGTGCATAGTGTAAGAGACCACTGAATTAGCAGTCAGAAGATCTGAGTACTAGTTCTGACTCTGCCACCAAACAGCCATGTATTTTCAATTAAAAAAAAAAAAAAGCTTACTATTCCATGATTCTTACATATCTCATCACCCAAGTTCTGTACTATGCTTCAAAGATGTTTTCTTCTTTTGTAAGCTGAGTAGGCAAGAAGAAATCATTTTTCACAGTTCTCTCTCAAAGGTATAAATTTTCACTTTGCTTTGTCAGTCAGCCATTAACCCAAGCCTTTAGTATCACCATTTTTAGAGGAAGAATATTAATTTTCCTTCTAACGTGCCCAAACAGCCCTAATAACTTGAAGATTAGCGTGGAATTATCATTAGGACCAATGAGAGCAGTAGTTCATTTAGTTTAGGCAGATGGAAATGTTTTCAATTCTCACACACTGTGACATTTGTGAGAAGTTCAGATAAATCCAAAATTGCAAAAAGCCATCTGGCCAGAACGACTTGGCCCTGTTAACTTTATCTGACCCCTGTTGAATTGTTTCTTAGCTTTTTATAATTTGTGTTCTAAATTTTTGTTAGTAAGTTTGTTCAGCAGCACTTATACAATATTAAATGAAGCAGGGTACTTTTGAAAGGTGTACATCACTACTTTTAATTTCATTTACATTTCGGAACCCTTCAGATTGAACATGGAAGCAGAAAATATCCAGTATTGACTCACCTGGCTCAGGTATACGTTGTCTTGTCTAAAAGGTTGATATTAGCCAGGTGATTACTTCTTCATCTCATATTTGTCTTTGTCAGCCAACTTTTTACAGGCAAGTAGAGAACAGGTAGGAGCCTTGCTGGCACACGGTTAAACAGTTATTTAAGCTCTCAGTTGCTAACCGAAAGGTCATTGGTTTGAGTCCATCAGCTGCTCCATGGGAGAAAGATGTGGTAGTCTGCTTCCGTAAAGATTACAGCCTTGGAAACCCTAAGGGGCAGTTCTGCTCTGTTCTGTACGGTCACTATGAGTCAGAATTGACTCGATGGCAACAGGTTTGGTTTGGTTTTGAAAGAACAGTTAGTAATAGATACAAGCTAATATTTAATATGGGCAAATAGGCTAACACTTCCAGTAGATAGAGGACTTTGTCCTCTCAGTAGCCCTTAGTCTCAACACTCTATCTTCCTCCTCCCCCACCTTGTCATCTGCTCCGTCCCTTCTATCTTACATGGCTTTTTAGTTTCTCCTTACAGTTCTTAGGCTTGTTTGTTCTGTTTGTTTGGCTCACCTTTCTTTTCTGTTCTTTTTTTCCACTCTTGTTCGCTGGGCACCAAGAAAATAACGTAAGTAAGAAATTGAATGGTAATTGTAACTGTGGTTTAGTCAATGGGACAATGGAGGGTCAGGAGATAACTGTAGAAATGAAATGAGAGTTTCAGGTTTTGAAGGAGTGGTGATGTCATCAGCATAAGGCACTCTTTTCAGAGGAAGAATTATCCTAGATTTTCCTTTCGCTGGGTAATTGTGAGGTGAACCAACTTTCCAGCAGGTGAAATTTATCTTCATAGATGTTCTCTTTTCCAGGCTGAAATGGGATTTTTAATTCAGAGAAAAGGGTGTTTCTTTTTTTCCTATTTGAGAAAACAGATCTATTGCTATCCAAAGAGAATAAGCACTATTTTATGCCTTCCATTGCAAAAAAAAAAAAAAAAAAAAAATCAGTTTCTAAATGGTGGTGATGATTAACTCTCATATCAGGATTGAGGTTAATTAGCATATGTGGAATCTCCCCCAAATTATACCTGGGCACCGCTTAATTGCTATAGCATTCCTCATCTTTCTTTCCTCCTTACAGTTTTTCCCACCGTAGAAAAGTCTCTACGTTCTTATAGGGAGTGTGCGTATCTGGTCCATCTTCGTATCCCCTGAAGCTCCTAGCACTTCAGTAAATACTTATTGAACAAAGTAATATCAACCTGGTCCAGACTCTGGCCGTTGTTACAATTTGTTACCTGTTCCTAGAATTATTTTGTTTCTTATTTTTGTCTCTGAGTAATAGTGCCACTGAGATCCCCAGAGCAGTAAAATTGGGTCTTTGCCCATTTACTAGCTCAGTTCCAAAATTTTTCCTGAGTTTATATTGTAAATAAGGCAGAGATAAAAATGCTAGGCTTATCCCTTCTGTTGGTGAAATAGTTGATACCAAATATGTATCACATTCATTCATTCATTTATTTGCACAATAGCCAAATTTTAATTAAAGGGATTGTTATTTTAATCATGTCAACTAAAAAATACTTAGCAGTGTACTAATTTCTTCCTCAGTGCTGGTATTTGAATGTGTCACAATTTTCAATATTTGTACTCCCTAGAAAATAGGTGGGGGTAGTTCTCTTTCTTGTGTTAAACAGTTTACAAGTAAGTTATATTACCTGAAGGTGCACTAATGCCGAGCTGTTCCAGGCATGTGACCAAATAATCCCTGGGATTCTTCACTGGCAAACAGCTAACTAAACTTTCGGGTTTGTGAGAATCGAGTATGATTTCTGGTGAATTTAAAGAATAGTAAGCGTCTACATTCGTAGAACCTTACCTCTAATCTTTTTCTAGCTATGCTTCCGCTTTTGTTACAGGACTATTTTGATTTATTGTGAGTCCTTTTGCAGGGTTTTATCTATAAAGTACACCTAACTTGGAACAAGTGATGCTATTTGTTTGTTTGTAGCTGGCTATTAAAATTTAAAATGGTTAAGCAGCTACATAAGAAACAATTATATTGTCCATGTAATAAAAAGTAGCTACCACAACTAAAAAGAAAGGCACACTGTCTCCTTCTTCCTTCAGTCCTATGGCCCCAGGAGTTAATGTAGGGCACGATGTGTGAGTGCTGGAGGGAAGCCAAGTCATCGGACAGAGTCAGTGCCTTTGGTTATTTTCTTTATGAGACTGTCACTCTAGTTGTGCTAGTACTGAACAGACAAAAGGAGAGGAAAACCTTTAGCTAAAGGGATCTTAGTTCTTCCAGTAGAACAAAAGCATCAAGATTACTCCAGGCAAGATGACATTAGCCCCATTCACTAAATATACCGAGGAAAAGAATGAGTGAAATACCTTTTTATATTTTAAAGTAGGTTTATACAAAGGTGCAGTGAATCCATCTGTATTCAAACTGTGTTTTGAGACTGAGATATTTGAAGGATAATTTCTTACCTAATTCAAATTAATGTTCTCACCAAAATTCAACACGGATTTCTGTTCTTCTTGGGTAAAGCTGTTGAAATACCACTTGGAAGACAAAACTGAACTGCTTTCGACTCTGTGCTTTTATCCTTCAGAGCATTGAGGTGGTAATTTAATATCTTTACCCCTCAAATAAAATTATTATTTTTTTCCCCATCATTTGCTCTGCTTCTTGGCTTATCAAGCTTGATTACACTTTGCCTTTTCTTACTTTGAGCAGTGTGGTATGAAAGTGTGAAATAGGAAAAAAGAAATTGATCTTCCTAAGTATAAGAAGAAATATGCTAGTGTTTTGTACAAGTTTTGTTTTACACTGTAGAAAATTGTGATTCTGGCTTAATACCTTTTTTGCCAAGATTAGGAAATGGTGAAAGCAATCACTGGCAACTAAATAAATACTGGTTAAAAAATTCTTTACTTCAGGCAGAAAAGACCATTTTTATAAAACATCTAAATGGCTCTTCTACATACTAATTAGTATAAATTGAATACAGAATGAGTCCTTGAAAATTAGTTTTACTCTATATTTGTTTGCATTTGTTGCTCTAACACTGTGAATGCTATCAAAGGAACTGAAGTAGACGGAGTGTAACAACCTTTCCTTCTAAATCGTATTGTCACTAGAAATAGAACGAACCTTCTTGCCTTTGCAGCATTCGGATTTGAGAGGGGCCAAGACTTTTTTCACATTTGTGACATCCAAGTTGTATGCATTTCTGTTTGTTTCTCTCTTTAGGTGGAGCAAAAGCAATCAATCCCAGCTGAAAGCCATGGAATCTACCAATAGGGATTCTTGCTTAGAAATTACTCTACAGAGTTGATCTGAAAATCTTTTGACAGACTTAATAATTTTAAGTTTTCTTTCTACCTTTTGAGAATTTTATAGGATTTTATCTTTAAAAAAATGTGTTATGGAGATATTAACTGGATTCCAGGAAGCCATTTCCTGACCTGTGGAAAAATTATGAACTTTAGAGTCATACAAACTTGGGTTTTAATTCCCAACCCTTTGGCAGGTCTTTCTGCTTTTCTGAGCCTCAGTGTGATATGCTCAACTTTTGGTCCCCCTTAACGTAGCACCTCCTTTCCACTGCTGTTGCCACCTTGTCCTCTCTTCTTACACTACCTTATTAAGGAACCCTGGTAGTACAGTGGTTAAGAACCCGGCTGCTAACAGAAAGGTCGCAGGTTCAAAACCACCAGCTGCTTCATGGGAGAAAGATGTTGCAGTCTGCTTCCATAAAAATGACAGCCTTGGCAACCCTCTGGGTTTTATAGGGTGACTATGGGCTGGAATCAACTCTCTGGAAATCGGTTTTCTTTATCCTCCCTTATTATCCTGGAATTAAATAAGTCAATATTAAGCCCTGAATTAACAACAAAAAAGAGGAGACACATAGTCATTTCTTGGCTCGTGGCTTAATTTTGACTATGGTTATACCAATTGGTGCTCAATATTTTTTTTTTTTATTAACTTTTATTAAGCTTCAAGTGAACAAATCCAATCAGTCTGTCACATATAAGTTTACATACATCTTTCTCCATACTCCCACTTGCTCTCCCCCTCTTGAGTCAGCCCTTTCAGTCTCTCCTTCCCTGACAATTTTGCCAGCTTCCCTCTCTCTCTATCCTCCCATCCCCCCTCCAGACAAGAGTTGCCAACACACTCTCAAGTGTCCACCTGATATAATTAGCTCACTCTTCATCAGCATCTCTCTCCCACCCGCTGACCAATCCCTTTCATGTCTGATGAGTTGTCTTCGGGAATGGTTCCTGTCCTGTGCCAACAGAAGGTCTAGGGAGCATGGCCGCCGGGATTCCTCTAGTCTCAGTCAGACCATTAAGTATGGTCTTTTTATGAGAATTTGGGGTCTGCATCCCACTGATCTCCTGTTCCCTCAGGAGTTCTCTGTTGCGCTCCCTGTCAGGGCAGTCATCCATTGTGGCCGGGCACCAACTAGTTCTTCTGGTCTCAGGATGATATAGGTCTCTGGTTCATGTGGCCCTTTCTGTTTCTTGGGCTCTTAGTTGGCGTGTGATCTTGGTGTTCTTCATTTTCCTTTGCTCCAGGTGGGTTGAGACCAATTGATGCATCTTAGATAGCGGCTTGTTAGCATTTAAGACCCCAGACGCCACATTTCAAAGTGGGATGCAGAATGTTTTCATAATAGAATTATTTTGCCAATTGACTTAGAAGTCCCCGCAAAGCATGTTCCCCAGACCCCCGCGCTTGCTCCGCTGACCTTTGAAGCATTCATTTTATCCCGGAAACTTCTTTGCTTTTGGTCCAGTCCAGTTGAGCTGACCTTCCATGTATTGAGTGTTGTCTTTCCTTTCACCTAAAGCAGTTCTTATCTACTGATTAATCAATAAAAAACCCTCTCCCTCCCTCCCTCCCTCCCCCCCTCGTAACCACAAAAGTATGTGTTCTTCTCAGGTTTACTATTTCTCAAGATTTTATAATAGTGGTCTTATACAATATTTGTCCTTTTGCCTCTGACTAATTTCGCTCAGCATAATGCCTTCCAGGTTCCTCCATGTTATGAAATGTTTCACAGATTCGTCGCTGTTCTTTATCGATGCGTAGTATTCCCTTGTGTGAATATACCACAATTTATTTAACCATTCATCCGTTGATGGACACCTTGGCTGCTTCCAACTTTTTGCTATTGTAAACAGAGCTGCAATAAACATGGGTGTGCATATATCTGTTTGTATGAAGGCTCTTGTATCTCTAGGGTATATTCCGAGGAGTGGGATTTCTGGGTTGTATGGTAGTTCTATTTCTAACTGTTTAAGATAACGCCAGATAGATTTCCAAAGTGGTTGTACCATTTTACATTCCCACCAGCAGTGTATAAGAGTTCCAATCTCTCCTCAGCCTCTCCAACATTTATTACTTTGTGTTTTTTGGATTAATGCCAGCCTTGCTGGTGTGAGATGAAATCTCATCCTAGTTTTAATTTGCATTTCTCTAATGGCTAATGATCGAGAGCATTTTGTCATGTATCTGTTGGCTGCCTGAATATCTTCTTTAGTGAAATGTGTGTTTATATCCTTTGCCCACTTCTTGATTGGGTTGCTTGTCTTTTTGTGGTTGAGTTTTGACAGAATCATGTAGATTTTAGAGATCAGGCGCTGGTCGGAGATGTCATAGCTGAAAATTCTTTCCCAATCTGTAGGTGGTCTTTTTACTCTTTTGGAGAAGTCTTTAGATGAGCATAGGTGTTTGATTTTTAGGAGCTCCCAGTTATCGGGTTTCTCTTCATCATTTTTGGTAATGTTTTGTATTCTGTTTATACCTTGTATTAGGGCTCCTAGGGTTGTCCCAATTTTTTCTTCCATGATCTTTATTGTTTTAGTCTTTATGTTTAGGTCTTTGATCCACTTGGAGTTAGTTTTTGTGCATGGTGTGAGGTATGGGTCCTGTTTCATTTTTTTGCAAATGGATATCCAGTTATGCCAGCACCATTTGTTAAAAAGGCTATCTTTTCCCCAATTAATTGACACTGGTCCTTTGTCAAATATCAGCTGCTCATACATGGATGGATCTATGTCTGGGTTCTCAATTCTGTTCCATTGGTCTATGTGCCTGTTGTTGTACCAGTACCAGGCTGTTTTGACTACTGTGGCTGTATAATAGGTTCTGAAGTCAGGTAAAGTGAGGCCTCCCACTTTCTTCTTCTTTTTCAGTAGTGCTTTGCTTATCCAGGGCTTCTTTCCCTTCCATATGAAATTGGTGATTTGTTTCTCTATCCCCTTAAAATATGACATTGGAATTTGGATCGGAAGTGCGTTAAATGTATAGATGGCTTTTGGTAGAATAGACATTTTTACTATGTTAAGTCTTCCTATCCATGAGCAGGGTATGTTTTTCCACTTAAGTATGTCCTTTTGAATTTCTTGTAGTAGAGCTTTGTAGTTTTCTTTGTATAGGTCTTTTACATCCTTGGTAAGATTTATTCCTAAGTATCTTGTCTTCTTGGGGGCTACTGTGAATGGTATTGATTTGGTTATTTCCTCTTCGGTGTTCTTTTTGTTGCTGTAGAGGAATCCAAGTGATTTTTGTATGTTTATTTTATAACCTGAGACTCTGCCAAACTCTTCTATTAGTTTCAGTAGTTTTCTGCAGGATTCCTTAGGGTTTTCTGTGTATATAATCATGTCATCTGCAAATAGTGATAACTTTACTTCTTCCTTGCCACTCCGGATACCTTTTATTTCTTTGTCTAGCCTAATTGCCCTGGCTAGGACTTCCAGCACGATGTTGAATAAGAGTGGTGATAAAGGGCATCCTTGTCTGGTTCCCGTTCTCAAGGGAAATGCTTTCAGGTTCTCTCCATTTAGAGTGATATTGGCTGTTGGCTTTGCATAGATGCCCTTTATTATGTTGAGGAATTTTCCTTCAATTCCTATTTTGTAAGAGTTTTTATCATAAATCGGTGTTGGACTTTGTCAAATGCCTTTTCTGCATCAATTGATAAGATCATGTGGTTTTTGTCTTTTGTTTTATTTATGTGATGGATTACATTAATGGTTTTTCTGATATTAAACCAGCCTTGCATACCTGGTATAAATCCCACTTGATCAGGGTGAATTATTTTTTTGATGTGTTGTTGGATTCTATTGGCTAGAATTTTGTTGAGGATTTTTGCATCTATGTTCATGAGGGGTATAGGTCTATAATTTTCTTTTTTTGTAATGTCTTTACCTGGTTTTGGTATCAGGGAGATGGTGGCTGAGTTGGGTAGTATTCCATCATCTTCTATGCTTTGAAATACCTTCAGTAGTAGTGGTGTTAAGTCTTCTCTGAAAGTTTGGTAGAACTCTGCAGTGAAGCCATCCGGGCCAGGGCTTTTTTTTGTTGGAAGTTTTTTGATTACCGTTTCAATCTCTTTTTTTGTTATGGGTCTATTTAGTTGTTCTACTTCTGAATGTGTTAGTTTAGGTAGGTAGTGTTTTTCCAGGAATTCATCCATTTCTCCTAGGTTTTTAAATTTGATAGAGTACAATTTTTCATAATAATCTGAAATGATTCTTTTAATTTCATTTGGTTCTGTTGTGATGTGGTCCTTCTTGTTTCTTATTCGGGTTATTTGTTTCCTTTCCTGTATTTCTTTAGTCAGTCTAGCCAATGGTTTATCAATTTTGTTAATTTTTTCAAAGAACCAGCTTTTGGCTTTGTTAATTCTTTCAATTGTTTTTCTGTTCTCTAATTCATTTTTTTTTTTTTTTTTAGTTCAGCTCTAATTTTTATTATTTGTTTTCCTCTGGAGCCTGATGGATACATTTGTTGCTCAGTTTCTATTTGTTCAAGTTGTAGGGACAGTTCTCTGATTTTGGCTCTTTCTTCTTTTTGTATGTGTACATTTATCGATATAAATTGTCCTCTGAGCACTGCTTTTGCTGTGTCCCAAAGGTTTTGATAGGAAGTATTTTCATTTTCGTTGCTTTCTATGAATTTCCTTATTCCCTCCTTGATGTCTTCTATAACCCAGTCTTTTTTCAGGAGGGTATTGTTCATTTTCCAAGTATTTGATTTCTTTTCCCTAGTTTTCCTGTTATTGATCTCTAGTTTTACTGCCTTGTGGTCTGAGAAGATGCTTTGTAATATTTTGATGTTTTGGACTCTCCAAAGGTTTGTTTTGTGACCTAATATGTGGTCTATTCTAGAGAATGTTCCATGTGCGCTAGAAAAAAAAGTATATTTTGCAGCAGTTGGGTGGAGAGTTCTGTATACGTCAATGAGGTCAAGTTGGTTGATTGTTGTAATTAGATCTTCCGTGTCTCTATTGAGCTTCTTACTGGATGTCCTGTCCTTCTCCGAAAGTGGTGTGTTGAAGTCTCCTACTATAATTGTGGAGGTATCTATCTCACTTTTCAATTCTGTTAAAATTTGATTTATGTATCTTGCAGCCCTGTCATTGGGTGCATATATATTTAATATGGTTATGTCTTCCTGATCAATTGTCCCTTTTATCATTATATAGTGTCCTTCTTTATCCTTTGTGGTGGATTTAAGTCTAAAGTCTATTTTGTCAGAAATTAATATTGCTACTCCCCTTCTTTTTTGCTTATTGTTTGCTTGATATACTTTTTTCCATCCTTTGAGTTTTAGTTTGTTTGTGTCTCTAAGTCTAAGGTGTGTCTCTTGTAGGCAGCATATAGATGGATCGTGTTTCTTTATCCAGTCTGTGACTCTCTGTCTCTTTATTGGTGCATTTAGTCCATTTACATTGAGCATAATTATAGATAAATAAGTTTTTAGTGCTGTCATTTTGTTGCCTTTTTATGTGTGTTGTTGACAATTTCATTTTTCCACATACTATTTTGTGCTGAGGCGTTTTTCTTAGTAAATTGTGAGATCCTCATTTTCATAGTGTTTGACTTTATGTTAGTTGAGTCGTTACGTTTTTCTTGGCTTTTATCTTGAGTTATAGAGTTGTTATACCTTTTTGTGGTTACCTTATTATTTACCCCTATTTTTCTAAGTAAAAACCTAACTTGTATTGTTCTATATCACCTTGTATCACTCTCCATCTGGCAGTTCAATGCGTCCTGTATTTAGTCCCTCTTTTTGATTATTGTGATCTTTTACCTGTTGACTTCCATGATTCCCTGTTATGTGTATTTTTTTTTAATTAATCTTAATTTGTTTGTTTTTGTGATTTCCCTATTTGAGTTGATATCAGGACGTTCTGTTTTGTGACCTTGTGTTGTGCTGTTATCTGATATTATTGGTTTTCTGACCAAACAATATCCTTTAGTATTTCTTGTAGCTTTGGTTTGGTTTTTGTAAATTCTCTAAACTTGTGTTTGTCTGTAAGTATCTTAATTTCGCCTTCATATTTCAGAGAGAGTTTTGCTGGATATATGATCCTTGGCTGGCAGTTTTTCTCCTTCAGTGTTCTATATATGTCGTCCCATTCTCTTCTTGCCTGCATGGTTTCTGCTGAGTAGTCTGAACTTATTCTTATTGATTCTCCCTTGAAGGAAACCTTTCTTTTCTCCCTGGCTGCTTTTAAAATTTTCTGTTTATCTTTGGTTTTGGTGAGTTTGATGACAATATGTCTTGGTGTTTTTCTTTTTGGATCAGTCTTAAATGGGGTTCGTTGAGCATCTTGGACAGATATCCTTTCGTTTTTCATGATGTCAGGGAAGTTTTCTGTTAGGAGTTCTTCAACTATTTTCTCTGTGTTTTCTGTCTCCCTTCCCTGTTCTGGGACTCCAATCACCCGCAGGTTATCCTTCTTGATAGAGTGCACATAATTCTTAGGGTTTCTTCATTTTTTTTAATTCTTTTATCTGATTTTTTTTCAGCTATGTTGGTGTTGATTCCCTGGTCCTCCAGATGTCCCAGTCTGCATTCTAATTGCTCGAGTCTGCTCCTCTGACTTCCTATTGCGGTGTCTAATTCTGTAATTTTATTGTTAATCTTTTGGATTTCTACATGTTGTCTCTCTATGGATTCTTGCAACTTATTAATTTTTCCACTATGTTCTTGAATAATCTTTTTGAGTTCTTCAACAGTTTTATCGGTGTGTTCCTTGGCTTTTTCTGCATTTATCCTAATTTCATTTGTGATGTCTTTAAGCATTCTGTAAATTAGTTTTTTATATTCTGTATCTGATAATTCCAGGATTGTATCTTCATTTGGTAAAGATTTTGATTCTTTTGTTTGGGGGGTTGGAGAAGCTGTCATGGTCTGCTTCTTTAAGTGGTTTGATATGGATTGTTGTCTCTGAGCCATCACTGGGAAACTAGTTTTTCCAGAAAATCCGCTAAAAAAAAAATGCAGTCAGATCCCTATCAGAGTTCTCCCTCTGGCTCAGGCTATTCGGATGTTAATGAAGCCGCCTGGGGAGGGTGGGGGAGGGAACAGATAGATAGGAGAGTAGCACCTCAGAAGATAGCCAGAGTTGCTTGTCTTGCTTGGAATGACTCTTATATCTGAGATTCCCGCGGGCGTGTCGCCTATGTGTGCTGGCTGTGTGGAGATTGCCCCTGGGGGGTCTGGCCCGCTGGAGTCATGGTCAGATCCTCCGCTTCCAGCCCCACGCCCAGCGTCAGGGCTGCCCTGCTGGGACGGTGCACTCTCGACTCCAAAATCAGTCGCTGCCTCCCGGGGACTTCTCGTCCCTCCAGCCGCGTGGCCGTGCCGCCTCCTTGAACTAGTTGGGCCTTCCCCCAGGGTTAGTTCAGATGGGTGGATCAGCTCCCCGTGCTTGTGCCTTGACCGAGTCTCCCGGCTGGGATGCTGTTCTCCCCGGTCCAATACCAGTCACTGCCTCCCGGGGACTTCTCCTATTGGCTGCGTCCCACGCCACCCACGCGACCCGGCTGGGCCCCTTCCCGGGGTTAGTTCAGGAGGGTGGAGCAGCTCTCCGTGTTTATGCCGTACCTGCGTCCAGTCCAAATCCGGGCGGGACGGTTCTCCGGCTGGGACGCTGGTCTTCCTGCTCCAAGACCAGTCACTGCCTCCCGGGGACTTCTCCTACCGGCTGCGTCCCACGCTGCCCGCGGAACCGGCTGGTCCCCCTCCCGGGGTTAGTTCAGGGGGGTGGAGCAGCTCTCTGTGCTTGTGCCATACCTGACTGGTATGCTGGCTCCAGGCTCTGAAAACAATTGCTGCTTCCCCGTATTAGTTCGTTCTCCGTCTCTAAATCTGTGTTTGTTGTTCAGGGTTCGTAGATTGTTATGTATGTGATCGATTCACTTGTTTTTCCATGTCTTTGTTGTAAGAGGGATCCGAGGTAGCGTCTGCCTAGTCTGCCATCTTGGCTCTGCCCCCTGCTACCCCATTTTTGTCAACAAACAATCTAAATTATCTGAACTATATTAAATAGTCATATTCTCCTAGAACTACAGTGTCCAATTCATAAACTGGAGCTTCTGAGAATCCAGGATTTCCAATAAACTACAAGTCAGCTCAGGAAGCGTAACTCTCTCAGAGCATGATGACTTCTGACTCCCTAAGCTGGGGCATTAGGGCAGTGTTCTGAGCTCCCACTGCCTGTGGTGCCAGTACTCACAAGGATGAGGGAGGCTTTTGTTTTTACAAGCTTACTCTTTATGCAGGATGCACCTCGAAGGCCAGAGTAACCTTGGGTTTATTATGTCTGATAATTGTTACCTGGGAGTCTAGAAGCAGGTTAAACAAATTATTGACCATGCTGTACATTTCCCTCTTGGGATGAGAAAGAAAAGAGATTTAAACATTGAGACTGTGAAATGGATGCATGGAAATAAATACAGAAAAGTCCCTAGGACTTACACCTAGTGAATACTTAGTGAATGTGTTTATTTTTGTAGTTTTAATTATGAGTAGACACATAGGTTTTCTTTTTTGATAAACCAACGGCTGTTCGTTCTGTCCTGGGCAAATAGTAATTGAAAGTTGACAAATACGGGCAATTTTATTCCCCAGTTTCTGATACAGAACTGAGACAGGACTATTATAAAGAATATATTGACAGCAATGGTTGGAAGATAATAGGCACAATTAATGCATCTGCTATATTCTTGATGGATGGTTCCCTCCCTAGAAAGTCACCTATTTTTATTTTTGTGATGGATGGCATGCTTATAAAGCACCTGCGTGTTGTATTGCATGATGTTGTATTTTTTGTTTTTTCTGCAGTATGAGTTATTATTTTTGTTATCATGGAAAAAAATACTTAATTTTCCTGAGACTCAGATCAAACAAAAAAACAAACAAAAAAACCCACTGCCATCAAGTCGATTCCAACTCATAGCGACCCTATAGGACAGAGTAGAACTGCCCTGTAGAGTTTCCAAGGAGTACCTGGCGGATTTGAACTAACGACCTTTTGGTTAGCAGCCATAGTACCTAACCACTACGCCGCTAGGGTTTCTAAATACTCATCTATAAAATGGGAATCTTAACACAACTCACAGGGATTTCATAAATACTGAATGGTAATTATATATATGTGTGAATATGAGTATATTCGTGTATGTATATACACACATACAGAGAGCGGGAGTGAGTGTGTGCGAGTTTTATGCTGGCAAGAGAGTAGCTAGAACATGATAAGATTTTAAATGCCTATTTTTTCCCATTCTCCTTGTCCTTTAGATTTGGAATACAGTCCCTGAGACCACAGCAAATTGTTAGCCTGGTACATGTTTAGCATTCAGGGTGTGTTGCTCGCCTGCCTCCCTTTCTCCTTATTTTCTAGTTTTTACTTTGCTTCTCAAGTAGATATGAATGTGTATTTATTCAAAATGGTAATATGTAAGTAACAAAGTTGTTAATTGCTATGTATTTTATGTGTCAGGAAAATATCTCAAGCATCACATTGTCACTTCAGGAATGAGCCTGGACTGTGACATAAGTAATCCACTGCAGCTCCTCTTAGCCTCCCGTGGTTATTTTTGATATAGTCCATTTTTACACTGCAGCCAATTAATTCCAATTTATTTGTAAGGGTAAATATTTTGTTTATAGAAAGAATGAATTTTTTTCTATGCTTATATCCTTTATCATATCCATGGAGAGTCTTTTTTTTTTTCCTACAATCAAATGTTAGATTTGGGTTGTTAGTATTACGTAATTATAAATTCATGCATTTTATATGTAAATGTGTTTTTAAAATTCTGATAGAATAAACAATATGAAAATTATATATTGAAGTATTTAGTGATTAACTGACCAGGCAACAGGAATGGAAAGCCCAAAAGCCTTAAAAATTGTGACCCTAACTTCCTGTCACGGTATTCTGGAGAATTGGTTCCCTGTTCTTTATTGAATAGACGATTCTATTCTAAAGGGATGTTTACCAGAGGTATTTGACTTTGATCCCAGTTCTGATAATGAATTTCAATTTTGTACAGTACTCTCCTGAAGAACTCTTTCAGTGTATTTGACCATATTGCTTTGATAATGGTGCCTTTGATGGTTCAAAAACTATTCCTGTCTTTACCAGCCTTGTATCTGGTACCACAAATAACAGTGAGGTTGTTTTATTACACTCTGATTCTCTCAATGCAAGGATTAGGAGGGTCAATTTATGTCCCAGGCTTACTCCGTTATTTGTTACAGAGGCTGGTAAACATTACAAATGGATATCACAATTGGATTTTGAATCATTAACTTCAGACGCTGAACCATATGTTTTAACGAGAAGCTGGATTTTCTTTGCGATGGTCACATAATGCTATTAGTTTCTTTAAGATGTATTAGAGTTAAAAAAGAAAATATAAACACACAAAGTACTCTGAGGTTTTCAAACGCCATTGTAGTTCATTCTTCTGAAAGGCTTGCTGAAGTCAACCACAATTCTTTTTGCTGTGCTTTGTTACTCTTGGCCACAGTAGAATAATTTTGAAATTATATATGATATATGCTCTGAATGCATTGCTTATTTGAAAAATCAGTTTGCTTTTACCAGAAAGTCCCGTTGCAGTATCTGTGGGGTATCTAATCTCTTAGTTGGAATAGACGATATGGCTTATTTGAACATGAGCTAACAGCCCTCTGAGCTGTATGTAAAATAAATTCAAATCTTTGTGGACTTGTCTATTTTCAGCAGGAACAAAATGGAATTGTCTTCTATTTCATATAATATCTTCTTACCTTAGACTGTTGAATGCTTACTAGTGAAACCATGAGAACTTCTGAGTATATAATTAACGAAATGCTTAGGTCCGTTTTGGAAATATCCTGCATGTCTGTGGCATATTCTTTAAAATTTTTCTTTTAACAATTTCTCTTAGGATTGGATATTTGGACTATAATAACTAATACTTACTCTGACTTTTATACTTTTTTCCTGCATGCAACTAGTGTTTTTATTTTTTCTTATTTCAGAGTAATAAGACAAAGCAAGGCGGTGGTAATCCTTAAGACTAAATAAAGCCCTCACTTTTCTAATGAACACATTAAGGCAGCCCCTCTTATGTTGAAACTGGAGTCAGTTTCTTTCTTTTTCTAGAACTCTGTGATACTGATTGTAACATTTTGATTCTAGGCATGGCTGTTTCATTCCAGTACAAGGCTGCAGTGCTTCCAAGCAACAACCCAGTTAGCAATGCATTAGTCAGGGTAAAATGATATTCTACAAGTGGGGGCTGTAGAGCCAAAGGTGAAAATATTACCATCTTAAAGAGAAGATCATTGTCATCTTTTCTGTTTATACCTGTCTGAAAATGACCCTTATCATCTGAGATATAGTAAGCATATTCTTGGCAATCATATCCTTTGCAAAAGATTGTACTTGTTTTCCATGATTTGTCTTGGGAAATGAAAAAAAAAAAAGTGAGAGAGAGAGAGAGATTGGATCAAATGAAATGTCACCACATTTAAATCACTATTCATTATTCCCTAGAAACTCAGCATTGGGGTGAAACCTCAGATATCTCCTAATGGTAACTTATATATGCAATTTGAATTTTTTCCTGATATTTGTGGGGCATTTTATTGGAATTTTTTTTTTTTTTGTCTAATCAGAATGAAAAATTTTGGCAGTGAAATAAATATGAGAAGACTGATATATATGCCACAAATTTATTTATTTCTTTATAGGTAAAATGGTCAATGTGCTATGACTAACAGTATAATACTGCTGGGCTTTGCTGAAAGTTGCACAATTTACGATATTTTTATACTTTTTTGTACTCAATTTGGAGTGTAAGTTTTCAGAAAATTTGATTATTTTGTGTCAGAAATTGGAAAATAAATCTTGTAAAGCCATTTTTTGAAAAAAATTTTTTCACATAGTGAGCAGCTTAGTAGCATTCATAGAGGTATAAATTTTAAAGTTTTATTTGTTACAGGTAAAGATCTCTATTATAACAGGCACATCCATATAGCAACACCAAATTGTAACTTAAATTCTTCAAGTACTTTGACCAGTGCTTAGTTAATTTTATGTAAGGTTTAGGAGGTAACAGATTATAAAATGCTATTCTGTTATTGTAGCCCAGTTGTTTCAATTTAGATTAAAAATTAAGCAAATACATAGGATTATTTGTTTTGAAGATCTTATTTATTCTACTGTAGCAAAAGTATTTCATTCAGTGCTCACTATTAGATGTCTATTCAAAGTTCTTCTAAGGCACGTGTAGCTTGAAATGGAATTCTTAGATCTAAGATATATTTGAAATAGTTTTCCATGCAGAGAGCGTTAAAAGAGAAACATAACAAGATACCGGAGCAGGTTCTTGCTGACCTATACAATACCTGCATCCTAATAGGTCATATTTCAGCTCCTATGTTTTTGACAAATAGCCTTGCTCTAAAAAGCTCTGTCTGTGGTGCTGAAACCTCTCATGATGTATGAGCGTGTCTTGCTGATAAATTCTAATGTCAGTCTTTGTGTGATAGTGATTCATCAGGTTGTAAAATTTGTGTTCAGGAAACACATTGAATTAGCAAGTTTCATATTCAGGTATTTAAAAATTAACACAGTTTGTCCTTTTGTTTTAAGAGTTCATAACAATATACTTTCCACATTGTCAAAAACAGCTAGGGCTTAATTAGAAACTGTTATTGCTATCAAAACAGCATATATCCAGTATTAACAAATAAATTGATACTATGAAAAAGTGCTGGAAATGTTCACAGGCCAGTGACGTGTATGCAGTAAGATACTGTAAGAAAAGTTAAATACTTGATTAAAAACAGTCATGGTAGCAGTTAACGTGGAATCCTTGTAGCTTTGTAGAACAAATCAATTTGCCTTTAAAATCATGTCTTATTACCTTCGATGATTTTTTTATTGTTTCAGGATATTTCCTTTCTAATAAGATGCACTTATTTTGCAAAACTGTTTGTAGGTTTTTTGTTTGTTAATATGGTAAAAACCCTAAAAGATCTTGGTCTTTTTTTTTCTTCCAAGTGAAATCCTTTTATTTCTTACATAAAATTTTAAAATAATATTCTTAGCATTTCAATTCAATTATTCTGTGTTGTTTTAAGCTTTGACTTCTAGGTGTTTTGAATATAGTCATAGAGTCCTGCACCTATTTTTTTTCATTTACTCTAAATTAGTTACAGAAGCATTTTAGAAAGCCCTTCCTTTAGTTAGCAAAATTGTGTCTTAATTTCTGTTGAACTCCAAATTATCTGATTTACATCATTTTTTTGATTGAGGTGATCTAAATAAAAAGGTGGAATTTCAGAAATTGAACCTGATAAACTTCTTCTACTATTAATACAATATATTTTAAAATGTTATTCTAAAATCAGAGTCTTGGAATGGGCTATGTTTCCTTGCTACATTTACAGCATAGCAAAGTAGTAAGTTGTTTATTATTATAGTGAAGCTCATCAAATATTTCGAATCACAGATTTGAAAATTATACATAGATTGCAGGTCCTACAGATATTTGGCAATGTTTTCTGCAAACCATATAACCCTGAAGCTGAGTGACTACTAGTTATTAAAATAAGACTCTTCAGTTGCTCAGATAATGGATTTGCATTATCTGAACCTAATAACTAAATCCACTAAAAAAGCTGCTTGTTAAGAGAAGAAAAAATTTAAGTGAATACATAATTTCCTAAAGGATATGTTTTTGTCAATAGTTAAAGGGTTAAATACAATGTTATTAACCCCGTTTAATATTGATAAGATGCTTTCTAAAATCCATTTTTTGTGCATTACAAAGATCTTGTTATATAACCCAATAAAAGTGTTCCACTCTTTGCATTGCAAATTTTATTATAAAAATTTTTTTAACTTCTTTTAAATGATATCTGGTCAGATGACATTTCCCAGAAATTGTTCTTTATTTAGAAACAAAAACAAGACAAAAGCAATTGATTTTAATCCAAAATGTATTTTTCTTTATAAAAGAGGTCCACATACTCACTGTGTCTACTCTACAGAATTTGTCCATTTTATTACACCACGTGTCAATTCAAGTTTATCTGGTCACTGCAAAAACTCGTGGCTAATAGGTGTGATACAACACAGGAGGAGGTATTGCTCAGTTCAACTACTCTTACATACTTAAAAAAAAATACAGAAATGTTTTTTGTCCACTTTAACTGTATTCCAGACATAAAAGTTACATGAAAGTTCTAGAAAATGGAGTTATTTTATTTGGTTGCCACAGTACCCTTTGAAGTCAATTACAATGCCGAACTTGTACGTCTTTCTATTGATCTGGAGCAGCACTGGTGAAGCACAAACTTCTTTCTAGAAAGTAACATTTCTCTGCCTTTCACTTAGAACAACTGCACTCCGTAGCTTTCCTTTGAAGTAGATTTAGTTGGTTGTTTTTAGGACGTATTTGTTGGCACACCTATAACAGTTGCTTTTACTTCCAAAGCTGTACTTTTTTCTTTGCTTGCTTCCCAGAGGTTGATTAGAGGAGGATAAAGCTCACTAAATTCAAAGGTTGGTTTCTGTAAGTAATTCGTCACATAGCTATGTCCACCATCATCATTTATTTCTTGAAAGGCGGAGTGAACAAGACATATCGCACCAATAATCCCCAGAAGGCCACCTAGGCAGGCAATAAATGTTGTGGTGTTACTCCTTTTCTGTTCTTTTTTATCAGGGTCCAAACCTTTTGTAGTGACATTCACACATTGTTTTCTGCTTTTCTGATAAATGTTGGGGACATCAATGCAAATTTTGTACTCAGTGGATGGGTTCAGATGAGTGAGATTATATACCTTGATGTCAGATGGTATTCGAGCACTTTGGGCAGCATGGGAATTTTCAGTCTTGATAAAGGCTGTCCACTTAACACTGGATTTGAGAATTTTAGAACTTGCTTTCCAAGATACCAGAACAGAATTGGCTTGAACATCTTTTATTTTAATATTCAAAGATCCATTTCTCTCCTGGGGAAAAGAACCATCCACTTTGATCATAACAGACTTCAGGTCAGCACCAACCAGGTTAGTTGCTATACAAGTATATAAACCTCCTTCTTTGGGGGTTATCCCACTTATATCTAGTGTGCCTTCAGAATGGACATAAAACTTCTCTGTCACAGTATTAGGCAAGAGTTTTTGGCCAGAAGGTGTTATCCAGTAGATTTCAGGCTGTGGCTCTGCAGTAGCTCTACAGTGTAAGGAAACATAGCCCCCAGCTTCTAAATCCATATTAGATGGAAAACTCTCAGGAGCTATGAGAGGGAGGCAAATTTCCATCATTTCCCGGAAATGCACTTGCCGAACATTCTGACCTTGGAATTCAGGTGGATCCACACAAAACAGTGAATCTGGCTCCATAAATCGAATGTTGGTTTTGTTCATATTAATCCACCGTATGACACAATCACACCTGATGGGATTGCTGTGTATGCTGATTTCCTTGAGGTTTGGCAGAGATTCAATTGTACCCTGGTATAGGGCACTAAGGGCATTGCTGTTGAGCATGAGTGATTCCAGCTTGGGTAGTCTGAAAAATGCATTTGGGTGAATGTAAGACAATCTGGGGTTGTTAGTAGCTTCTATTTTTCTTAAATCTGGCAAGTTATCCACGGCAAGACTGTCGATGGAAATCAGGTCAGGCATATTATTTATCCCCAGCTCTTTTAAATGTAGCATATTGCTGAAATCCCCCCTTCGTATTCTATTAATGGGATTTTTATTTAGATCCAGAAATTTGAGATTTATAACTTTTTGAAGAGCAACATGGGGCACTTTAATAAGCCTGTTGTCGTAAAAGGAGATGCTTTCTAAGTTTTCAAGCCCAACCAAGGCATTATCTGGTATTTCCGTGAGGTTTATGCCAGCTATAACCAGGCTTCGAAGATTGATAAGCGACTTAAAGTTCATATCTTTGATTCTGATGATTGGATTTTCCCCAATCATCAGAATCTCCAGGTTTGGAAGTGCATCAAACCACTTACTGTTGATCATCTGCAATCTATTTGAATTGAGATGAAGTCGAAGAAGATTATGTAGGCCAATAAAAGCTCCAGGTGAAATTGTAGAAAGCAAGTTGTGATTAATGTAGAGCTCTTGTAAATTGCTCAGTCCAGACAGACATTTTTCAGGCAGCTCAGTAAGTTTGTTTTCCTCTAGGTACACCGAAAGGAGCTGAGGCATCTTTTTTACATTAATGTGGATGACTGAGGATAAATTGTTTTGAGATAAGTCCAGGCCAGTAAGGTTTACTGGAAAGTCTACAGCGTATTCAATTTTTGCAATATTGTTAGTCTGTAGGAGCAGAATCTGTGTGTCAGCAGGCAACCTGGCTGGGAAATTTAAAAGACCTAAGTCATTACAATCCACTGTAGATGCCTCCATATACATTGATCTGGGTGTAAACCAAGGTCTAATTTCACATGTACATAATTGTGGGCAATCAACTTTTTTATCTACAGCTTGTACTAATGTAGTGATAGCTAGGCCAAGTAGCATATGAATTCGGAGTGGCATGTCCTTCATCTTAGCTTTCTTCTTCAAAAATTTAATGGGCCCTTAAGGATTCCACCGTCACTGCTAGTAAGTTCAGGAAGAGCTGATTGATTAGGAAAACACTTGCATTTGTCAAACGATGAATGCCGTTGAATCACAAAGTTTTTCTTCATGGAAATAAGTGTCAGTGCCACAATTGCATTGTCCAAAAATTTCATGCATATTGGAGAAAAGAAGGTCACAATCTCCTTGATGATATAATATGGATATATTTTTTGAAGATGAAGTATGTATAGATGATCACAGGAGGTTGAGTAATTCATTTATTTAGGAGGGTAATATTCAAATCCCATGCTTGTTCAGTACTTGCAGGAATGGCAGCATGATGCTAAATGTCATAAAATAAAATATAAAAGGAAAAAAGAAAAAGAATTAGCACAAAGGAAAAAAAAACTGAAATTAATATCCATTGGCTAATTATAATTATTTCATGTATAAATAATATTCTTGCTGTTTACAGTTATTTTAATATGTTTTGATAACTTTATCATTGTTATGATTGTCCTTTATAATCAGCTGGTCCAAATATTAGGCTAAGAAATTGAATCTTTAGAAGGCTTAAGTTTTATTGAATATAATGAATATGCTTCCAGAATTTTTCTCTTATTTCAAATTTTACTATTTATGCATTGCAGTTTTGAGTGTTGTATTTTTCCTTCTATTAGACAATTAGTTGTGGGGAAAAAAAGAAACCAATCCTTTAATTATGATTTTCCCCCCCATCTTAGATAAAAAAAAAAAAGGCTATAAATAAATAATATTATACAATTTTGACCAATTGAGTTAGATTGTGATTCCTCAGGGCCCTAAGCCTGATACCACTGAGTCAATTTCTACTCATGGCAACCCTATGGAACAGAATAGAACTGCCTCATAGGGTTTCCAAGGCAGTAATCTTTACGGAAGCAGACTGCCACATCTTTTCTCCCACAGAGCGGCTGGTGGGTTGTAACCACTGACCTATTTGTTGGTTAGCAGCCAAGTTCTTAACCACTACACCACCAGGGCTCCTTCATCAGGCCCCTAGGAGACAGCATTTTGAGAAAACATTATAAAATGCTTGCTGAATAAACTAGAAGTAGTGATATTTAACTGGATTTCCCATTTTCATTCATACATCTCTCCTTAGTCTACTTTGTATACAGTGATTTGAGTTTTGAAATATTTGGAAGAGACTAAGCCTAACTTGCTGTGGGTATACCTGTATATTGTCATTGTTAAAAAAAAAAAAAAGTCACATTAACGTTTGACTGTTTTATTTTTCCCTGAAAATAAACTTACCTTCCATTAGTCACTAACAATGAAAAAGAAACTTGGCTACATCAGTAAAACAGACACTTAGGTATCACTTCTTTTAAATGGATACTGATTTCTTCATCACAGAAAAATAAGCACTTCCAAAACCAAGTTGCAATCTTGATATGTTCTGTGTTTCAAAAGACCACGCTATTGTTAGGTTAGACTGCTGATGAGTTCTCGAAACCTTCAAGTGTGCAGCTCAGCGAGTGCTCAGTTGGACTATTTGCTCTGGGGCTTTTTGCCTACCTGCAATAGTGGTCTACTGAAATAATCAGTCTGTGAACATTGTTCTTTCTTTCCTTCCTGTCCAGTATTGACATTCATAATGGCATCGTTGACTGACTCTAAGATAAGGTGGGTGCTTCATTGGCAGATAAATGTATTTGGAGATATGGTCCCTACAGAGAAACAGACCAGTTCCCTTTTAGGTAAAAAGTTTTTGTTTTTCAAAATTGTAAAACACTTACAGTTCAAAGTCAAATCCAGTTTGCCTCTTACCCTTACTTTATTCTCTCTACTTCACCAAACAGTAATCTCCTAGAGAGCATGGGGCTTGCCTCACTGTGAATCCCCAGCTCCCAGGCATGATAATTAGAACATAGTAGGAGCCCTGCGAAACCCTGATGGTGTGGTGGTTAAGAGCTATGGCTGCTAACCAAAAGGTCAGCAGTTCAGATCCACCAGGTGCTCCTTGGAAACTCCATGGGGCAGTTCTACTCTGTCCTATAGGGTCACTATAAGTCAGAATTGACTCGATGGCAACGGGTTTGGTTTTTGGTTTTAGGAAAACTGGTGGTGCAGTGGTTAAAGCAATGGACTGCTGACTGAAAGCTTGGCAATTTGAAACCACCAGCGGCTTCAAAGGAGAAAGATGTGGCAGTCTGCTTCCACAGAGATTTATAGCCTTAGAAACCCTATGGGGTCACTATGAGTTGGAATCAACTCAATGGCAATGGGTTTTTGGCTTAGGGGCTCAAAAAAGGTTTTGAATTAATTGGTAAATGAGTTTCATGAATTAATAAATTTATATATGCCTCTTTTTACACACAATGTAATCAATTCAGTCTGCCTCATTTTCTAATTTCAGTAAGTTTGGCTGTTTTGCATAAATTTTTTACTTACACAAAATTGTTTTACATACATTACTAAAACCCAAAGATTAAATTTGAGGATAATACACAGGGGTATTAGGCTTTAAGAGAAATGTCAGTCTACTGTTATATCTGTGGGCTTTTCCCCGCCTTAATTTATCGAATCAACATTTTTTGAACACTCGCTATGTGCCAGTTATTGGGTTAATGGTTAGAGAAAAAAAAAGAAAAAGAGACATGTCTTCCCTTAGTAATCTTTCATTTTGGAGGTGGAAACACAAGTAAACTGATGGTTACAAGTCAGTATGTGATCTGATATGGGGGCGTTGAGGAGAAGCACCTGAATAAAACTAAAATAGAAATACATTACATATTTATTCCCAAATTGAAGAAAAAACAGGCGCCAAGTACAAAATACATTTCTGCAAGATTCCTATATATCAGTTGACAACTAAGAAATCATAACTTCTGCCAATTAATGAGTTATATCCAGTAGTACAGAGAGACCCCTATATCTTCCTTTAGTTTAACTATTGTCGTTGTTGTTAGGTGCCATGAATTTCAACTCATAGTGACCCCATGTGATGCAGCAGAAGTGCCCCCATAGGGTTTTCTAGCCTGTAATCTTTACAGGACCAGATACCCAGGTCTTTCTCCTGTGAAGACCTTTCAGTTAAACATTGTACCACCAGGGCTCCCTTAATTAGCCTGAATAATGAAAATGTTAAAGATGAAACATTTTTTGGAAGGAAGGAGGGAGTGTTAACTTAATAATGCTACTTTTTATTTTGAAGTTATTCTGTTTTTTTTTTTTATAATTTATATTTGTGTTTAACTAGAAACTCTTTTCTAACCTTATTTTATCATTTATATAGCCACATGCCAGAAACAACTACCTTTATTTTGAAAATAAGGAGAGTTCTTCTAGTGATGAAGAATTCAAATTTTATATCTCTTGTTCTGTAGGAAGAAATGTTCAGTATGGGAATCATAATAAGGGTACAATTTAGCATGTCTTTATTGTAATATTGACTTTTTGTTATATCTGTAGAAATGATTATGATCCTTTCACTAATGGACTATTTGGCATGGGTTGTTTGCAGGAAGTAAGGCAATGATAATAATAATATCTTACCTCTTAGTGCTTTGCAGTTATCAAAGCCCATTCTTATTCATTTTTTATGTTAACAATGACTTGCGAGATAAGTTGGGTGCCTTTGAATCCCTGTTTTTGGGTAAGGGTATTAAGATCCCCTGCCTGAGGTCATACAGATAGTAAATGATGAGGTAGAATTTGAACTCAGGTTTTGTCTTTAGGCCATTAGGACATTGATTGAACACCTCTTTTTGGCAGGCACTGTTGTAGACACTGAGAAGTCAACAATAAATAAGAGCAAATCTCTGCTCACCAAGCCCTCAGTCATCAAAGGAGTAATTAGCTAAGGAGGATGCTGCTGAGTAGATTCACAGGAAAACTACATGCAATGGTCTATAGTGGCACGAAGGAAGGAGTGCTGGGTTCTGTCTGTCCAACAGGAATGATCTGAATGTTGCATGCTCTTTTGTGATGTTTGTAAAAAAATCAACTGGAGTATAATGGAGGAGCACATTGGTAAGATTTAAAGCCCACTACCTTTCAGATTAATTCTTTGCAATGCCAAAACTTAAATACGAAGCATGTCTTCTTCAATATACCCCATTATATGTATTATAAGGACTAAAGAGTCTGAGGAAGAGAAACATTTTAATACTTGTCTTAAGTTAGAAAAAAATTAGTGAAGATAGGAAGTTGACATGGTTACAGTAAAGCCCAGTTTTTCCTTTTCTTTTATAGCAAATTATAAGCTAATTTCATTTGTATGAAGAATTTAAATTCTTTTCTCCCACTATCTGACTTTATAGAAGTTGTAAGACTTGGCCTTTCTTTTAATTCTAATTGAAGGTTCCATATCCAGAAAACATCGTTGAGTTATACTAAATGCATCTCTTTTTTTCCTTGGAAAATGTTTATTTTCCAATTCTTCAAACCTAATCAACTCTTTGAATTTCACATGTCAACTTTCAGGAAGTAGGTAATGGTAACTATTTTGAATAGTTAAATAAATGCTATCCTTAAAATAAGGAGCCCTGGTGACACAGTGGTTAAAGCACTTGGCTGCTAACCAAAAGGTTGTCAGTTCGACCCCACCAGCCACTCTGCAGGAGAAGGATGCAGCAGATTGCTTCCTTAAAGATTGACAGCTTTAAAAACCCTATGGGGCAGTTCTGCTCTGTCCTGTAGGGTCACTAGGAGTTGAGATCGACTCAACTGCAATGAGTTTGGTTTGATTTTTGGTTTAGGCTTAAAATATTAATTTGTTAGTAAGAAACTGATTAAAAAACCAAAACAAAACCCGTTGCCATGGAGTCAATTCCAACACATAGTGACCCTGTAGGACAGAGTAGGACTGCCCCATAGAGTTTCCAAGGAGCACCTCGTGGATTCAAACTGCTGACCTTTTGGTTAGCAACTGTAGCACTTAAACTCTACACTACCCAGGTTTCTGAAATTGACAAAGGAAGAGAAAATTTGCTTTGCATCAGGTTTAGTAGATGATTTCGTAACCATGTACAGGACACTTCCCTTTCCTGTGCCTCAGATTATTCATATTTAAATTTAAAACTAGGTTAGATTATCTTTAAGATTCATTCACATTCTGAACTTCTATGATACTATTCTGTGAACATGAAAGGCTTTTAAAAGGTATGTGACAATTGGCTGTGTGTAAACCCACTTCTCTGCTTTTAGCCTTTGCATTCTTTAATTGATCACTAGTTTGTATTCAATATTCTAGTCATATGTCATTAACAAATTAGGATCAGTGAGTTTTAGCCATTATGGGGCTTTTAAAGGCTACCAGATTAATTACCTGCCATTATTCCTATTTTATTTTATGTTTACACCTGTGCTGTAATAAATGAAGTAGAGAGTTACTTTAGTCATCAAATTAAGGCAAACTAACCACTAGAAAGGTAAATTGCCTAGATTAGGTCCCTTGATTGAATAAATGAAGCAAAAAAAAAAAAAAAAAAGAGTTGTCAGTAACTACTAATATTGATATATGAACAATTCATCCATTATAATTTTTTTTACAAAATTGGGAGATACAGATTTTTTATAACGTTGATATTTTAGCTGCCTGAACAAATTCAGCATCATATAAAGTTATCCCATTTTTGATGTCATAGAAATTTTTAGATGGAAAAGGGCATAGAGATCAATCGGTTTTTGAACTCTTCCAGTGGTGAAATCGCTTGTTCAAATGAAGTTTTACCTTGATGCCCAGTAAGTCAGACACAGAAAGAGAAGATCTCTTCTGGTTAGCATAGGGAGGAGGGAAGGAAGGAAAGTTTGAGGAAGGGGAGATCTGGAAAGATCTGGATGGCACCCAGTCAGCTTGGCCTTCCTGCCCACAGCATTTGATCCTGAAGGGTATCTAAAGAGCTCCCATTCCTCTTAGAAATGAGGTAATGGAAGGCACTCAGAGGTGAAGTGACTCATGTAAAGTAGTTCACTCTGGAGGGATGAGAATCTCACTCTTGAGAATTCTGAGAAGCATTCTTTCTAATGCAAAACCTCCACAATCATCTCAGTCTATAGGCCTACTACAATTAGGTCTTCTTCCCTTAGCCTTGACTGATCCCAAGGTAGATGGGAACTCCACAGTAAGGCATGATAGTGCTTAGACTACATGGTCAGTATTAGCTGCATAAGGGATGGGCAGGGAAGAAAGAAATGTTCTGGAGGAAGGAGGATGAGGTAGGAGCAATTCAAAACAAGACTCACACTGATGGCAGACATGGCCCATGTACCACCATTCATACATGAATGCTCACAGCCAACACTCCTGTCAACTCCTTACGTAGATGCTATTATTATCCTTACTTTTTATATGAGGCAAAAAGAGGTTCAGTGACTTCGCCAGTTCACACTCACTCAGACTTGGAGTAGCTGGAATTCAAATCCCTTTATTCTGTCTCCGAAGCCCAGTATTAATCACTAAGCTCTATTTCCTCTCAGATGTTTATTACAATAGCGCCACTCATCGTAGTATCTTTTCTGAAAGATGTTTCCTCCAACTGGATGTGTGCACTGATTTTTTTGTTGTGGTTTGTTTGTTTTTTCCGATAGGAATATTTTACTTATATGACATGGAAATTTAAAGGCAGTTACGTGTTGTGGATAGGGACTGGAATCAGAAAACTCGTTTTCTAGGCTTAGTTTTGCTGTGCAATTCAGACAAATCACGTTACTCTCTGAAGTATTAGTTTCCCACAAAAGGTGGCATTTGGGCTAAATTTTCACTGTTGTTTCCAAACTAATTGTTTGTGTTCTATGAAATCCCATAGAGCTTTCTTATAGGGCCATCATTATAAAGAGCAGAAATTATTTTCATTCCCGAAGCCAACTCTTCAGACATGGATTGGACTGGACAATGGGTTGGAGAGGGATGCTGGTGAGGAGTGAGCTTCTTGGATCAGGTGGACACTTGAAACTATGTTGGCATCTCCTACCTGGAGGGTAGATGAGAGGATACAGGGGGTTAGAAGCTGGCAAAATGGACACAAAAAGAGAGTGGAGGGAGAGAGAAGGCCATCTCATTAAAAAAAAAAAAAAATTTTAGGCAGAGAGTAATTGGGAGTATGTAGCAAGGTGTACATAAGTTTTTATGTGAGAGACTGACTTGATTTGTAAACTTTCACTTAAAGCACAATAAAAATTATAAATAAATAAAAAAATTATTTTTATTATTGTACAGAATACATGTACTAGAGTGCATTCCATGTGTATTCATATATTTAATGGGCAATATCTTTTAGAGTGACTTCCTTAGATTCTATTATTTTTAGATTTGTAAATATGATACTTTGAGATTATCAAAATGGCTAGGTTTTTTCTTATCATTATGATAGGAATAGCTACAGGTTAAAAAAAAGAATTTGGCATTATTTTGTATCCTTGTCATGTTCAAGTTTTTGCATTTTAACACAGAGCACATTAATGCAGACCTCAAACAAGTCATGTACTATTTCCATCCCTTATGAAACTAGGCTCAGTAGGCCTTGCGATAAATTTATTTTCAAGAAACCAGGAGTAACTGAAATAGCACAATTGTTTTTTCTTCTGAATCTTAAAATATGCTCTTGGCAGATTCTGAGGGAATCTTGGTTTTCTAATCTTTTTCTTCTACTGTTCGCAGAATTTGTGGCTTGTGCTATGTGGGGATCCATAGTGGTAAATTAAAACCAGGTCAGGATAGTTTCCTTTAAAAAATAATTTCAAATGTGGTACCCCAAAACATCAGATTTGTGGAAGCTAGTTATAGCATGACTGTGATTCAGGAAGGATCATTTTTAGTACAGCAATTCCTTCTTTATAATTTTCTTCTCGAGAGGAGAGAATGAAATCTCAGTCTCCGGAGTGTCGCATATTGGTGTAGTGATTTCTGTATACTCCTAAATTACCAGCTTGTCGTGACACTGTCATTTCTCATTGTGAAAAGAATTCTGATTTGTATTTATTTTTAATTACAGTTTTTGTTCCACTGAGCACTTCATTGATAGTATTATATGTGAAGTTGATTTTTGTACATGATTAGCAAAACATGGTAGTTCTTAGCCAGAACGTGTCTCTTTATGCTTGTACGTCTTCTGTGAGCATCACTCCATGTATTGGGGAACTCTAATTTATAATATGGCATAACAACACTTCATTCAGTATTGTTTGAGAGCCAATGGATTTTGATTGCCTGATTTGTTGTGTTAACTTCTCTTTTATCATTCCCTTGTTATTTGGCACTTGTATTGTCCTAAGTGTAGGCGTTTGTGAGGAAAAGCACTCATTTATGCATTATCCTTAACATTGACTCATCTTATATTGAAGTATAAGCATCTTGTTTTCCAAACTGGGAGGCAGAGTGATAGAAAACTTGCTTCAGGTTATAACTGAACTATAGATCTCTATTTGGGTGCTGCCCCTCTGCTAAATTAACAGCCCATTCCCATTACTGTCCAGTTGATCCCAACTCATAGCAACCCTATAGGACAGTGTAGAACTGCCCCATAGGGTATCCAGGGAGTGGCTGGTGGATTCAAACTGCTGACCTTTTGGTTAGCAGCCATAGCTCTTAAAAGCATATTAGCAGCAAAGTATTGTGCATACACATAGACCCAAGAGTTAGGAGGAGACCTTAGGACCCTTAGCGACTTCATTTCTATAATAAGAGGTGACTTCCAGCTCTATAATTACATAATTTTGTAATAAGCCTTAAACAAATAAGCTCAAAAAAATGACTTCAGTATAATAAATTTCCTTATACAAACGTAATATGATGTACTTGAACAGATACTGACAAGATTTGCACAGATATTTTTCATGATTATCTCCTGGCTTTTATCATGTTTATTCACACCCTTTACGTGTGTATCAATTCATGCCATTTATATAGACAGGGTGCTAATTTCATTAGGAACAGAAGTAGTCTATAAAAGGATTCTTAGGACCTGTACAAATCAATGGAATATATGGAGATTATTTTCTTTTTACTTGTATGTCAGGAACAATTTAGATACCTTTGCAAGGGAAATAATTACTCTCTTGACAAAATGTGTGCACACACACCTGTATGTACTGAGATACTTTAGTTCTTTCAGTAAATCCTGAATGTGACTGATTAAAACCATGTTATAGATAAAGTTTTCCATTTTGCTCCAATTTTTATTCCTATCAACAGATGTTTTGGTTGTCTGATATAGTTAAGCCTCAATTCTACCTTAAAACTTTCACATGGGTTAAGGGGAAGTCTCCTCAAATATGCTTTCTTTATTCCCTTGATACTTTTGGTGTGTAAAACCTCATTCTTATTGTCCCATCCAGCTTATTGGAGAAACTAATGCAATGGGATGATTTGTAAATGATGCCATCCTTTTCATCTTCAGAGGAATTTCCAGCTACATTGGAGATAGTCTTCCTGACATACTCCTCTGATTGGATGACAGGAGAAAGATGTGTATTGTGCCTCATGGTAGATGGTTTAGAAATGTGTGTCTCATGTAGACATGCTTTCAATTACCTTATATTTCAGATGAAAGCATTTGGGCTAATTATCCAGATAACTCAAGCCATTTTTAAATCATTTTCTTCTTCATTGGGAGACAATACAATACCCCAAATCTTTGAAGTCTCCATTCTTTGAGTCACCTGGAAACTGTTCATCTTCCTAGTATAGTTAAAAGAAAAGAAATAAACAAACTGATTACAGTTTGAGTTGATTCTGTGGACAGATGCATGTATGCTGCCTTATATTTTCTGATCTCACAAGCAATGCTCTCCCCAGGGCCTTATACATGGAAGGATATGACAGGCACATATACCAAAAATAAATAGTTTTTTTTTTTTTTTATATTGGTTGCTGCAAGTAAATGCTTTCATACCAGTCTCAGGAGAGATGGTTTTTGAAGCGGAGATATGCCTAAAAGTATGGCAGCAAAAAGATCTGTCATCATGTTTGTACTCCTTGATTGAATAACTCCGATTGGCACAACAGAAAGTCATTGGTTTATAATGAAGATAAGGAAGCATCTGGACAAAAGTCAAATAATGTCCTACAGATAGAGAATGAAGACCTATTTTAGTTGCAATACTGTTACAGGAAACGCAAAACTGCATTTCAGAGAGGAATGTTTCTCTGACAGTATCTCAGAGTAGATGGTCTCTGGGTAGTTCAGTTTCTCTTCTGCACGTAATAAAATATTGGTTCTCATTGCTGTTGAACAAAACAGCATGAATATCATTGTTTTATATTTTTACTAGGAATTGGCAATTAAACATGTTTTGAAAGGATTTGAAATAAAATCTACTCCTATGGTCAAAGATTTCTTCAGATGCAATAAACAAGAGAATAAATCACAGCACCAAATCTTCAGAAGTGCCATTGGGTCAGCCCACGCCACCCGTGAGTTTGGTGATGGATGACGCTTTTCCGTTAGTGAAGCTAAGGGAGTTGATAATACAGATGTTGTCTGTATTATTAGTTTCTTATAATGAGCTTGGAGTTGTGTGTCTGTTTGCAGTTGAAAAGTGTGCTAGATTTCTCTGATGCTCTATGATCTCCCCCTCTATACTTTTGACAATCTGCTTAAAAATGGCATTGCTGTCTTTGTGTCCAAGGGCTATAAGAAAGATTTAAAAATAGAACAACAACTGCTCCATTGAAAGCTTAAAAAATGCATCCTGAATTATGGTTGAGAGTTTCAAAAGCAATCTTTTAAACGATGCGTGGAGGCAGTTTTTATGTCTACGTGTGTTTGGGCATCTTTCTATGAGTAGAAACTCATTAGTGTACAGGTCAGTCATAGGCTCTTTCCCTAATGCTGGTGTTGGGAAATAATTAATGTGAGATCACCTCCTTGTGGCACCCTGAAGAAGCCTCAGGGGGTGAGCAGAGTTAATGTGTGACGCAGCCTAAACCAGTGAAGCTCTATGATTTCATATGTGGAAATAAAAGAACAGCACTAAATGCAGGTTAAAGCTGTGCGTTTCCTTCTTCCTGTCACCTAACATACAGCCACTTAAGTTACAGGACCTTCACGATAACCCTTTGTGGTTGTTGTTGTGTGCCATCAAGCCGACTCCAACTTTTAATGACCCTATATAGGACAGAGTAGAACTGCCCCCTAGGGTGTTCTACACTGTAAATATTTACAGGAGCACATCGCCAGGTCTTTTCTCCTGTAGAGCAGTTGGTAGGTTCGAACCACCCACATTTTGGTTAGCAGACAAGTGCTTAACCATTGTGCAACCAGAGCTCCTTCAATAGCCCTTCACTTGGGGTTAATTATGAGGAGTACTTCATATAGATAACCCTGAGAGATCCGGTTGACTGAAATCCCCTTGAATTTGTTTTAAATCATGATTTGACGCAGGGGAACATGATTTAATTCTCATTATAACTGCTTACAATGGTCTTTATGGTGAATTCTGCCTCAACAAGTTCCAGTGATATTGGACCACTGTACCATTCAAGGTTTAGACTACATGTGGGGTAATGAACATTGGGGGAATGAGATCCCCAAAAACAGTGGCATAGGAAAAGAAATATATATTGCCTTATAAATGTCGAATAGCAAAATCAAAGTTCAGGGGGAAGTAAAAAGACTGAGTGGTCTGGGTTTTCTAGGTTTGGGTCTTTTATTTGAAAAGGAGAGCAGTATAATTTGTGATGCCTACCAAATTTTAATTTTGTGTTAATGGGCAATATAGGCCCTGGCTGACATCCATCTCAGTGAGGAGCTTGCACAATATACCCACTTCTGCATCAGTTTTGGAGATTGCGCATGGCTGGAGAAGCCGATGTCCAAGGGAGTTCTAAGTTTTGCATGTTTCTTTGAAAACAAGGTTGTAAATCCACATCCCTTTATGCTTAGAAGCCTGATATTCATCTCTTATATAAAAAAAAAAAAAATCACCTGTTTGGGAGAATTTCTTAGTATATAAACTTTCTACAGATAATTTAGGACTATGTTTCAGGCTATCAGTTTAGGCTAAGAAAAGTAAATGGTTTTTACATTATGTTATAGCAGGTTTGCAGGGTAGCATTTGATACATTTTATAGATAAAACGAACAATTTTTAATTACTAGATTTGGGTTATGAGAAGAAATTTTTCCCTTCACACAGTTGCATGATTTAAAATCTGGAATCTTTTAAATTTAATCCAAGACATTTGCCTAACTCTACTGACCCTGTGTGCCTGAACAAAATTATTTTTTGTGTTAAAGTTACTTGATTTACCATTAACTTCTGTTGCAGAAATATTTCATGTTGTCCAATCAAGCATTCTTCAACATTAATTTCATATTATGGGGAAACTTTTTTGAAGCATAAAAACTACTGATATTTTATACTTACATTTTTCATATATTTATATTATATTCATATTTTATATATTTTATTCTAGTAACAGCCATTTAGTAAATTTAGACTAAACCACTATGGTCTTGGAGTTCAAAATCCAAATTACAAATAAAATAAAATTTTCTTTCTGACTTGTGTTACTTATAATTCATGACCCTGGTTAGTAAGGTATAATGTCATATCTTTATGATCATTCCTGGTATAATTTAGGTTTTATTGGAAGGTATGACTTTGTTTCAGTAAATAAAAACTATACTTAAAGTATGCGAAGAATCATTGATGTCTGTCAGGAGAATGAAAAATAAGGAGTTGAAAAATCTGGGAGGAATTTTCTTTAATAACTGATTCCTATCAATTTTGTGGAGAAATATAGATTAGAAAAATAACTCCATCCTCTCCAACGTAAGCTTAATGGCAATAGCTTTGTAGAGATAGAATCTTTGCTGTATTTACTTAAGCTTGGGTATTTTACTAGAGTCTTGATCCTAAAAATTCAAGGGCCTTTGCATTTCCATTAGATGCTTGTTCCGTGTCTTAGAACAACAACAACAAACCAGAAAAACAGCAATAGCAGTAGCAGTCATATGTGTTACATTGCAAAAATTTAATTCTGGTTTCGTATATGACTTTATTTGAGTCTCATAGTAATTGTCAGAAAGTGCAGTTCTGCCCACTTCAGAGGTGATAAAGTGAGGCCCAGAGAGATTTAATGAGTTGGTCAAAGTGAAAAGGCTGTTAAGTGATAGTTCTTGGGCCTGATTCCAGGCCTCTGACTCCATTATCAATCATATTTCTAATAGGCTATACTACATAAAGCTTTGCATTATACATAATATATACTTGATTGCCCCCTTACCAGTTGTCAACAAAATACCTTCAGGTCTCAACCTACATCTAATCATGTCACTAGCTTACACAATTCCAAGTTTTCTTCTTTTCATAATGAAATTAAATATATACCTCTTTTGAAAACTTAAGAAAAAAATTAATGACAGCACACATCTGGCAATGAACATGTTAAATCATATTAAAATTATATAAATACAATAATCAATCTAGACATTTGCACTGAATTTTTGGTTTTTGATTCTCCTACTCAGTGATACCTTATTCATGGACCAATTAAAGTACCCCCTTAAGTTACTCTCCCCATTGTGTTTTCTTTATAGCCATCAGGACTACCTGAAATTATCCATTTGCTTTTTATTTGTTGTTGGCTTGCCTCCCACCACTATCACTAGAATGTTAGCTTCGTAAAAGTGGTTTCCTATCTTGTTCACAGCTATATCTCCAATACCTACTCACGACAGTGCCTGGCCTTGTAACTCAATGAATATCTATTGAATGAATAGCAAATGTTTTTAATTGTAAATCCCCATAACATCATTATAAATTAAGAGAAAAAAAAAAAGCCTTGCTTTACAAGACACTCATTTGGTTTTGCTGATGAATGCTGAGTTCCTGATAACACTTTATGAGTAGACTATTGAATGATGAAATACACTTGGCAAACAAAGAAATGAATGCATTTTGATGTTGGTTTTGATTTATTTTTTTTTTTAGCAGGACACTACAAAACTATAACAAACCCACCTGAAAATACTAGCATGTTTGAAAAGGTTTTATTAAATACAAGGAATCCCTGGGTGGTACAAATAGTTAATGTGCTCAGCTGGTAACTGAAAGGTTGGAGGTTCAAATCCACTCACTCTTTGGAGGAAAGACCTGATGGTCTACTTCTGAAAAATCAGTCATTAAAAATCTTATGGTTCACCTTTCTATTCTGATACACATGGGGTTGCCATGAGTCAGAATTGACTCAAAGACAACTGGTTAAAACCCGTTGCCGTCAAGTCAATTCCAACTCATAGTGACCTTATAGGACAAAGTAGAACTGCCGCATAGAGTTTCAAGGCTGTAAATCTTTAGAGAAGCTGACTGCCACATCTTTCTCCTGAGGAGCAGCTGGTGGGCTTGAACGGCTGACCTTTCAGTTAGCAGCAAGTGTTTAACCTCTGCACCACCAGGGCTCCTTGGCAACTGGTTAGCTCGTATTAAATACAGATTGCTTAAAAACAATCATAAAAGTACATCAAATCCAATCTCTACCCTCATAATTATATGTTGAATAAATGTGTTGTGAAGGAACTAATTTAGGAGATAGTATGCCTTATCCAAACATCTTTTTTTACTTAAGGTATGCTTGTCCAGTTGATCTGTATAGATTTTTATCTATAGTAGTTGTATAGTGTATTGAGGGTGTACAGTATAAAGGTTATTTTGTTAAATTTGTGGCGATTATACTTGGAGAACATAGAAAACCATGTAAATTTTGTCATAACCTTTTTTTCTTTTGATTTTGTTTATTATAGTAAAAACATATCTAACAAAACATTTGACATTTTAACAATCTTTACGTATATAGAGCAGTGACTTTAATTATGTTCATCATGCTGTACAACCATCACCCTTATTTGTTTCCAGATTGCACCATCACCTTTCATAGATGTTCATTGTCCGCTAAGCATTGAGTCTTCCTTTCTCTCTCCCTCCTGCCCCTGGTAACTACTAATAAACTTTGGTCTCAATACCTCTGCCTATTCTAGGTATTTCATGTTAAGTGGGATCCTACAATATTTGTCTCTTTGTGACTGACTTAGCATAGTGTTTTCCAGGTTCACCCATGTCATAGTATGAATCAGGACTTCATTTCTCTTTATGGCTGATATTCCATTGTACGTATGTGCCAAATTTTGTTTATTCATTTATCTGTTGATAGACAGGTTGTTTCCACTTTTTGGCTACTGTTAATAGTGCTACAGCAAACACCGGTATACGATGATCTGTTTGTGTTCTGCTCTCCAGTGTATATACCTAGGACTGTAATTTCTGGTTCATAATATATTCTTAATGTCTGGAAGGGCCACAGACTTTGAAAAATAATGTAAATTCCATAAAAAAAAAATGCTATAGCAACAACAAAATCAGTAATAATAAAAGTTAAGATAATAGAGTAACTGCTGAGAAAGGTCCTCTAGAAAATGTGCCAGGACTGGTTTGGTGTGGCTAGAGAGGTGAACTTCCTTGCTGCTAGCTAATTGTGATGAGAGAGAAAGTAGTCATTGTGTCAACAGTCTGTGAGGTCTGAGAACTAGATTGTCTCATCAGGAAAATGATACTCAGAAGAAAATGTGTTTTCCTAAATATTTTAGGGCCTGAGTACAGTTTTGTTTTAAAGAAATTCATATGCACTCTGTTAAGGGAAAAAAGTTGACATAAACTAAAACAAATGTGGGCAAATATTGTCGGTACTAAATTTCAGCAGAAGAATCCAGAGCCCATGCAACATATACAAAATGAATAAAATTTACCTAAAAATTTAAGCTCTGTATACTAGTGTGTATCATATTATTGGCAGGATTGGAAGTACATAGCATAACTCAGAGCTTTGCACTGGATAATAGAGTAGCTTTGCAGTGGACAGCTGAGTGTTGCAAATAAATCTTTGGGAGTTCATTATTATCCAACAAAATTATTGCTTCACTAGATCTGAAATAAGAAATCTATGGCCTTGACATTTAATCAGAGCATGCAACACATTTATTGAGTGTTATATTTGAGATTATTACTTCAGGAGCTCCCAATGAAAGCATGTGGACCTTAAAAATTCCGTTTAGACAAAGGAAAATACAAAGTGCATGTTATACATACTCAGATTCTCTTTATTCATTGCTTCTTGTTCAGCTGCCTTTTCTGAATATGCTTACTTTGAGTTTTTAATGAACAGGAATGGCTTTAATGGAAGTATACAAAGGACGAAGAAAAAAAAAATTTTTTTTTGATACAAAGGACCTAGGAGGTTGAAGCCGCCTATATTCCTGTAACCGATCAGTTGAATGTAAACTATTTATAAAAAATATTGAAGGGAAGTTTCTACGTGCTGTAGGGCTGATACTGTACAATAAGGCAATTTTACTTATCTACATAACTCAAATTATTAGACTTTTAATAAAAAACTCTCTCATATTCTGAAGAGAGAGAGGGATGGAGGGAGGGAAAGAGTGAAGGGATCCTGAATCTCTACCGCCTTTCTTTTTCACATTCTAGTGAGAAAAATTCTAAGTATTGTCTATTCGTGAGAATCTGCAAATCGCATCACAGCTTAACTGTCTGTTCTCTGATTTAATAGAAACTTTGATTGTTTTCTAGGATTTACATCCAGAGTAATTGTTTTTGCATTTTAATATAGAAAGGAGTAGATTGAATAAATTCCTAACATATAAGAAATGTTATTAAGCCTTTCTGTGTGGTACTGTTGAATGAATGTTTTCCTTTTCTGTTCTGAACAAAACACAAATTTCTCCAATTATTTTTAAATGTGATTGTTCTGTATTGTTGCCCAAGGAAAAGTTAAAAAAAGAATCTAACTGTATGTTCATTCCATTTCTTTAGTATGATTAAATGGAGCAGCAGACGACTAATACAGTGTGGAGTCGGGAGCTTTTCCCTCCTCCGAGATCTGTGAGGGAAATCTTCATCTGCTTCCCAGATACATAATATTTTCACACACTGTTGTTTTGTTATTTGTATTGTAAATCCCTAGTATCTTTTAACAGCCAGGCCTCACAGGCCTTTGGCTTCTTTGAGTCCCTGCCTCAAAATAGTGAGCCCTTTACTCAAGCTGAGTGGTGGGAAGCTCCAGAGAAGGTTTTCACGTGGCAGTGGTGGTAGTAGAGGAGGACTTAACTGTTTGTTTTAAGTGAACCACCATTTTTTTTTTTTTTTAGAGAGAGAGCTCTCTCAAAATCAGTATGCTTCCAGAAAGCAGAGGCTTCTATTGTTTCAAAAACTGATAATGGAAATCTTTCAAAAGAGTTGATTTTCCCAAGAATATCTGGAGAGTGAAAAGTTAACTGATTTGTCATTGAATAAGGAGAATAATGACTTGAATCATATTGTGTCATTTTTCAGGACCCTAATTGTTTCATGAAGGAGCCCTGGTGGTATAGTGGTTAAGCGCTGGGCTGCTAACCAAAAGGGCAGTGGTTGGAACCCACCAGCCACTCCAGGGGAAAAAGATGTGATAGTCTGCTTTCATAAAGACTACAGCCTAGGAAACCCTGTGGGGCAGTTCCGTTCTCTCCTATAGGATCCCTATGTATTGGAATTAACTTAAGAGCAACATGAATTATCCCACATATTTTTCCTCCTTTCTCTTATATTTCAATCAAGAAGTAAGTAGGTAAGGGATGCATATTTTTCATCCTATTTTATCAGCATGGAGGGGTGAATTTGCTTGCTTCAGTGTGCAATGTTATGTGCCCTAGCTCCTTGTGAACAGACTCTGTTATCTGTTACTGTGAGATTAAGAACATGCTTCCAGAAAAATTGTTGCTATTAGCTGCCATCAAGCCGGCCTCCAACTCATGGCAACCCTATGCACAATGGAACAAAATGTTCCACAGTCCTCTGTCATCCCCATGATCGATTAAAGATGGAACTGTTGTGATCCATAGGGATTTCATTGGCATATTTTTGGAAGTAGACTGTCAGGCCTTTCTTCCTAGTTCATCTCAGTCTGGAAGCATTCATAGCAACATGCACACCTCCACTGACATGAGGTGCATTGGCTAGAAATAAAACCCTGGGTCTCCCACATGGAAGGGCAGAATTCTACTACTGAACCGTTATTGCCAAGAATATTAATGGTCTCCTGTTTACACCTTGCTGTTGTTTTTGGTCCAGAAAAATAAGCTTGCCATGCTGGTGTTTTAAGAGTTGAGTTCTCAGTGTGTTCCCGGGAGTATCTTGCATGAATTTGATACATAGATCAGGCAAGTTAAATTGGCTAAAAGAGCTGTCGGTGATAAAAGTGAGAATGCTATAAAAGACTATGGTCCTATCACATTAATTTGACTTGGGCAATCTGTATCCATCTCTTTTATATTTTTATGGATTTTTTTTCTTTTCCATTTGCATAAATTGGTAGTGTACATAATATAAATGCAAATGACAGAAAGCAAGCCCATTTTTAAAACTATGAAAAATAGGCCTACTGTCAGGGGATTTGTTCTCCTAGGGTGGGAGGAACAATAAAAATATACGCTGTATTTGTGGCTCAGAAGGTACTTTGAGATTTTTTTCCTCCTAGCAAGTTACATAGCATGTGGCAGTTGCCACAGCAACCCATTTTTGTGATTTGCAGAAAAAGGGAGCAAACCAGATGTAAATTGTCAGTCAATAAGTTTTTGTTGTCATGGAAGATAGTGACATATGCAGTCTCATTTGGTCAATTTATATACTTTTGTGGTGTTTTGTTCTCATCTGCTCCTTTCAACATTGCTGTCTGAATTAGTATTCCCGTCTTCTGGCTGCATAATTTCCAAGTTTTTGAATATCCTACAGGATTTTAACTGGAATAACAAGATGTCAGACTCAGAGAAGGTGCTGTTGCAAAATGAAAGTTATTTGACATCTGTTTTGTAGTTTTTCAGCATAGTGACACAGATTCTTTGGTTTAGCTCATGGAGAAGAATCAAATTAATTTTTAAAGGGCACTTTAAAAGATTTTGTGATTGTCTTTTTTTTTTTTTTTGCAAATGTGGTTTTGTAAATTTACCTCGGTAAGAGTACATGTTTGTCTCAGTGAGACCCTTCCTGTGGAAATAGATACTCCTCTGCACTAGAAGCTTCTGGAAAAGTCTATGGCCACACCCCTGCTGTCTGTATTCTGGCAAGTGGGACCACATGCCAGACCCCGCATACTTCTCTTCTCCTAGCTATCGTATCTGCAGCTCCTCTTCTTTTTATTTTCATCCTCTCTTGTGTATAAGACCATCCCCCGCCTCCCTGCTTTTCTTTTCTTCCTCAGTACTTCAGAAGTCATGACTCCCTCATTTGAAGAGATTTTGTCCCTGCAACCAGTGGAATCAGAGCGTGGTTATTTGTGTGCACATTTTTAATTTGATAAGCAGTGCAGCTTACTGAGAGTACATTAGTGTCTCTTCCCCTGCACCCCCTCAACAAGATGCCCACATTTTTCATCCCTACTAACAACTTTCCCTTTCCCCACATTTTATAATCTCTTTCTTAGCATTTGTTCCCAAAAGTCAAAAACTGAAAAGATGAGTTAAGGGGATTAATGATGAGACTTTTGTGTTACTTAGCATGATTTAACTTTATTGTTGGCAATCATATTGAGTAATTTAATGGTAATACGGAAACCCTGGTTAAATGCTATGGCTGCTAACCTAAAGGTTGGCAGTCTGAATCCACCAGGTGGTCCTGGAAACTCTGTGGGGAAGTTCTACTCTGTTCTGTAGGGTCGCTATGAGTCGGCATCGACTCCATAGCAACGGAGTTGTTTTTTTTTTTTTTAATGGTAATGCTTCTCCCTACCTCTTTTTCTAAACTGATATCAGATGTGATGGAAGTGATGGTATTAGTTATTAAACTGATAGCATACAGACTCAAAATATATTAAAACCTTGCAGCACTAGCTACAGATGTGAGAACATTTCTAGAACAAAAGATAGCATTTGGTAAATCTAAAACAGATCACACTAGGAATTGTTTTTGTTCTCTATAATAATGTTAAATTGTGACTTTTAAAACTGTACATTCTGAAAATGGGTCAGAGAGGGAGTGAGAAAAAGAATTGTATGACATTTGTCTCTTCTCTACCTGGGCTCTCAGCAATTCCAACTCTGCAAAACTGGCTCAAGGTATGAAAAGTGGAGGCATTTATGTCCATGCATGAATGAATGAAAAAAGGGATCCTAAACGATAGGAGTCATTTTTCCTAACAAATTTGGCTTTCAGAAAACTCACCAAAACCCAGAAACATGGGGACATTGTACTTGGGAACTGAAAATGAAAACGTAGCTTTTCCCCCAAACACATATTATAGAAATATTGCTTTTTAGTGTTCCCAATTTGTCCCACACTTAACCTCAAGATTTTCCAAATAGCCAGTGCAAATGGTCTATCTTGTTCTCTGACATTTTCAGAGTTCTGTTCTTTAGAGGAAGCCTAGTGATTAAGAGCAAGGACTTTAGGGTCAGATGTGGATACTAGTCCTTCCTCTACCACTACCATGCCACTATTTCCTCATGTATGTAAAGATGGGTGATAATAGTACCTACCTTATAGAGATGTTGTGAAATTTAAATAATACATTAAAAATTCATAGTAGGCAAAGTTCTTAGTACAGCACCAGACACATAGAACGTAATCAGTAAATATTAATCACTACCAAGTTAATAATAAGCATAATATTGATAATAACAACTGATCAAAATTAGTTGTAACTTAATTTTAGCTTGGAGGTAGAAATGTGGGAACCAGAAAAAGGCAGAGCAATATAAGTCTACTTGAATGGTACTTTGATATTTCCCTAGTATATTTTTTCCCAGGTACTTTTATGAAAATAATTCTCACAGTATACCAAATACAAGTAGATGTGGCTAGGCTTAATTGAAATATTTGTAAACTGATAAAGACTCTTAACAGCTAGCAAATGTTAAAAAAATTGCAGGATTTGTGGGTGTGAAAGTATGCATGCGTGCATGCCTGTTTTAAGTCGGCTTTGGAATACAGGTATAGAAGTACACTTTATAACTATAACTCTATAAAAATTCTATTATAGTTTTTTTAAGATGATGAAATAGGGCATGCTATGGATTGAATTCTGTTTCCCCCACCAAAAAAAAAAAAAAAAAATGCTGAAGTCCTACTCCTGTACCTGTAAATATGACTCTGGAAATAAGATTTTCTTTTATTATGTTAATTAGGTCATATCAGAGTAGGGTGGGTCCTAAACCTAATCACTTCTAAGCCATGCCTTGTAAAAAGACCAGAATAGACACAGAAACACACACACAACAGGAAGACAGATGCTGTGTGAAAAAAAAAAAAATTTTTTTTTCTGTGTGAAGATTGTCTACAATCAAGGGAATGCTAAGGATTGATGACAAACACCAGAAACTAGGATAGAGGCTCTCAGAAGGAATTGACACAATCAAGACCCTAACTGGACTTTTAGCCTCTAGAACTGTGAGAAAATAAATTTCACATCTTTAAAACTACTCACTTGTGGTATTTCTGTTACAGCAACACTAGTAAACTGAGACAGAGTAGTTGTTATTTCTTGAGATGTGGTTACCTTTTGAGGGGAATAAAGCCTAAAGAGATTGTTAAAATTAAATTTAAATTCCATTCATTAACACCCACAAGAATGGTTTTCAAATGAGATACAAATGAAAACCACCTCTGTAAATTCACTGTGATAAATGGACACTGTGCAATTTAAAAATACCATATTATCATGAATAGTTTTTAAATTTTATTTTAGCAACTCAGGGCTTTGAGTACTCATTGTTCTACACTATGCATTCTTTCCAGAGGAAACTTACAACGAGGTTTTTCAAAAGTTTTTAAAAAGTAAGTTTGCAATGAGATTTATACTTTCAAAGATTGTAAGTATTCTATATGTGTTATAAAACATTTTAGGGCTCCAGCAAAGAGGATTAGGGCAGAATGGGCCTGGAACCTTTTTAATGTGATGGAATGCCTGCCAAAAAAAAAAAAAAATGTGGCTGAGTAGTTTAGCGGATGGACTAGAAATCCATTGGGGTTTCCCAGCGTAGGTTCGAATCTTGCTGACTATAGAATATTTGGAGTCCTGGTACTGCATTTCTTGTAGCCCTAGTGGCACAGTGGTTAAAGCAATTGACTACTAACTAAAAGGTAGGAGGTTTGAAACCACCAATGTTTCTGTAGGGTTGCTATGAGTCAGAATTGATCAGAAACCCTGGTGGTGTAGTGGTTAAGTGCTATATCTGCTAACCAAAAGTTTGGCAGTTCAAATCCACGAGGTGCTCTTTGGAAACTCTATGGGGCAGTTCTACTCTGTCTTATAGGGTCGCTATGAGTTGGAATCTACTCCACAGCAACGGGTTTGTTTTTGTTTCTTTGGTTTGGAATGCCCAAGAGGAGTAGAAATTTCTGATGGAGTCGCACAAAGAAGCTAGATCATTCTATTTCTGTTTTGGATATGGGTTTCCATTTAATAATTTCTCATTTTTTATTTGCCTGATTAAAAAAAAAAAAAAGGAATTCTGCTAAAATCCTAAGCAATTGAAACGCTTAATGTAGAACTGCAGCAGCAACAAACACATTACTGTCAAAAAAAAAAAAAAAGAAAAAATACCACTCTAAGAGGCATCTTGAAAAGTGACTGGATAATCAGTGAGTTTGGTTCTGTCAGACTCCAGCAGCTAGGGTCATGCAAATATGGCCCTTTTACAGATAAAGCACTGCTGAGTTTCTCCACATGGTTGAGTTGGGGAATTTTTGGCATCATGGTGCTTAAAAGAAGGATGACCTAATAAAGGCACAAGGTCCAAATGCTTCAAAGCTCTTTGATCACAGCCGATGTGCTGGGCAAGGACCGAGTCACCTAACTGTTCCAGTTAGGTCTTTAAGTAGTGTCTTAATATCTGGAAAACCTTTACCAGCTTACCGATTCTGTTATTCCTGTTGTGACTCCTAGTATTGTTGAATGGCATTTGAAAGCAAATCGACAGACAGTGTATAATTCATTCATTATGTTGGCAGCAGTTCCCGGTGACCTTCAGTTAAGCCCCCACATGAAGTGTGGAATAGTATTTGAAAATCGGTAGAAAATACCCTTAAAGATATATAACTTACCACTCCCGAGATACTATCTGAGAGCCAGGGAATAGACTATGGATGGTGTGCCTCTTTAAATTGGGGGAGTAGAGTTAGGAGCAATCTCACATTATTATGTATTAAGAGCATCCTCTTGAATGACTAAGATCTCTTACAATAAAATATTTAGCTACATCCTATTCTCAATCTTCTCTTAGGAAGAATACAACATAGTATACTGACTGCATGCATATTGCATATAAATTCAAGCAATTAATTATTTATTGCAAATAAGCAATTTTTACTAACCCTAAACATAAACGGCAGACAATGGACAAAGAAAAGAAGGGCTTGAATCTTTATCCACTAACTCCAAAACTGGGTGCAAAAAATCACTAGCGGTTCTTAAGTGCCACTCTCAGAGATTTTTGAGATTCTACATTAAAAATAAACACCGAAGTGAATTTGATATAGATCATCACAGACACAACTTAAGAAACCTTGCTTTAGTGTATAAAAATGAAGCAAAATAAACAATGTATGTATAACATCTCAACTGTGAATGTGTTTATCCATACTTTTCAAATATAGGGTATTCAAAAATCATCATAGGATGGAATCCTTTAAGATAGGGCAGTCGGGCACACACACACACACACACAAACACATACACATTCTATTAACTGTGTCACCCATCATTCCTATTAATATCTCCTGGTTCTATTCATTGACTGTAGATGTATCTGTGGCCATATTCATTAATTAAATGACCATGGTGAGGTATATCTAAATGAATGACAGAATAACATATTTTCTTAGCCTATCTTTGCTTTCAAAGTCTCATAAAAGTCTCTAAAAGTAAAGTATGTAACACACTGATTTATAATTAAACATGGTCACGCAAAATGGGAAGCCCCAGGCTTGAATGGGGTTAATAATGCAATATGCCTATTACTTCAAGATAGTAGTAACACATCTGCTTTAATAGCATCACCTTGCTCTTTGATTTAAAACTGAAGTTGATCTGTTAGGAACTCTTGTTTTATAATGCTAGACTAAGTATTGTCTGTTTAATAGGGTGAGGACAAGAAACATTAAAGTTAAAGGCACAAATGGTGGCACAGACCTACTCAGTTGTTCTAAGAAGTTGGGGAATCTTTATTTATTCACTGGATTGTAGATTGTGTATGCCCTCCATTCTGTTTTCCCCTAACATTCATTCAGCAATGTTGCCAGTATTTCACAGCCAAAGTACCTTACTTACTTATCACTGAAGACTTTGATCTTCCTAACTAGAGTATCTGTGGCTGGTGCACGAGAAGGCAAGCCCTGTTAGGTCTATACAGATAGTAATTTCTGTGTGGACACCAGGCCTCCCACTGGGATTTGTGGATTTAATAAAAGATATAGGTATGGTTGGCTTGAGTGAGACAAGTAAGTTTTCTTTAGTATATGTTGAGGCTACTGCCAAATTTCTTCAGAGTTATATAAAGTTCTAAAAACTCCTCTTTTTTGTTAAATCAAAACTAATCATATCAAATTACGATGAAAAAATTTGGTGTGAAATTTATCTATAATGCTCCTTTTTCCTAGAATGCCTATTAGTTTCAGAATAGTGACCTGTATCTTAAAAAAAAGCATACCTTGATTCATTAATTTGTTTAAATTCTGTCCCATGTGCTCAGCAAAATCAAATAATCTAATGTGGAGCATATTTTCATGTTCCTCAACTGTTACTTTCAGTGGGCTATTGGGAAGAGTTGGAGGCTTTCTGTGGGTGGTTGAGGAAGAGTTACCATTCTAGATAGGAAAAATTCTTTGTGGGCAAATTCAGCTTATAAGGAAGTGATCACTGTTCCTCCTAGATATGCAAAATATAGAAAAATAAAAATAAATTTTCAAATCTACCCCAACTCTGGTGAGCAATGTTCAATAGTGAAAGGATAGGCTTGAAATATTGCTCCACTTGTTCAATTTGTGGGACATTTATGGTAATTTTTTTTTATTTCTTTACTGATTTCCATTCCGTAAGAAATGATAAAAATCTTAGCTATTCCTAAGTCCTTCAGGAATTATACCATCATCCTTTTCTTAATATACATTTCACATCTCGAGTTACAGATTTTTTTTTTAGAATGCATAATGTTTAAGAGAAAATGCATAAGAAGTCCTTTAATTTAGACAGGTTAAATTATATTAAGTATAATATTATTTAATGATATTATTCATGAAATAAGATTATACTCATTAGATTGTACCATGTGGTAACATTATAAACATTATAAAGTTCGATTAATTATTGTGTAATATTTCTAATCTTTGCTGAAGGCCATAAAACTATAGAAAAGAGCCTGTTGTTGGATGTTTCTGCGTAAGAAAGTAAAATGCTTCTCAAAGGAGAAATGTATTATGCTTATTCTAAGAAATATGCGATATGGAAGGCTCAATAGCATGATTTTTAATAGAATGAGCTTTGGAGTCAAGCATTCAGGTTCACATCACAACCTTGCCACCATGTGAATTTGGGCAAATGTTTCCCTTTTGTAATCTTTGGTTTCCTCATGGAGCTGTGAAGTTAACTGAGATGAGGCATATAAACATCTTAACTGGATCCAGGCTATAAATTGTAAATATTAAATAAATATTGACCAGCATCACCCCACTTCTGCTTCTCTTCCCTCTTCCTCCTGCTCATTGTTGTATATGAATACAAGAAGTACTAGAGAAAAAAATACTGCAAAGTTTAATTTAAAATCATCCTGTCCTTCTTTATTTCTTATCTGGTTTAAGTTATTTGTGTTGTACAGATATTTTAACCTTTAAAAAAATTTTATTATGAAAAGAAAACTTATGTGGACCTGAGTCCCTTGAACCAATTCCTAATCATTGGAGGAGTCCTCAGTAACATTTTGGCCTTAATTTCACATTCAACTTTTTCTATGTAGGGCAGTCAAGTTGAAGGATGCCCCTGATAGGCCTTTGAGGAAGTCACTTAGTGAGAAGTGCTGAGGTTGTACAAACAGCTGGTATAGAACACTTCTTTTTTTCTCATCAAACAGTACACACATTGTTTTATGATATTGGTTAACAACTCCATGACATGTCAACATTCTCTCTTCTCAATGCTGGGTTCCCTATTACCAGCTGTCCTGTTCCCTCCTACTTTCCAGTCCCTGCCCCAGGGCTGGTGCACCCCTTTAGTCTTGTTTCGTTCCATGGGTCTGTTTAATCTTTGGCTGAAGGGTGAACCTCAGGAGCGGCCTCATTACTGAGCTTAAAGGGTGTCCAGGGGTCATACTCTCAGTTTCTCCAGTGGTATAGAAAACTTCTGCTGAAGTTTTAGGTTTTGCTCTACATGCTCAGTTTGAAAAATGAATTACAACTTTCATAGTTAACTTTGTAAAGCTAGAAACTTATTAATCCTGAGAAGGACTGATGAATTTTATTGAAAATGGATTCTCATACTAGCAGTCAAATAATATTCAGACTGTTTTCACCTTCCTTATTTAATTGAGAATGCATGAGGGAAAAAAGGGTGTGCCTGTTGGAACTGGATCCATGAAAGGTTTATTACAAATAATGAAAATTGAGACCTGTGAGCTAAGCTTTGCATTTTTCCTTTGTGCCAGTTATTGCACTGCATGGCCTCAGGTAAAGAAGCATGTTGAATTCTATCTACTTGTTGGAAAAATGGTGAAAGAATAAGACAATAAGCTGTCAGTTCACAGGTGCAGCTATGAACATAACTGCAAGATGTACTTTAGTTAATGAAATGGGTAATAATACTCAAATATAAATAAATTATCGCTCCTATCTCAGAAACAGAAAACGAAGTATGAGTGAATCTTGCAAAGAAATAATATCCCAGTATGAGCAGAATGCATGGTATGAAATGAGTTTCAATAGAGCCTGAAACCTGGAAGGTGGTATGGGATAGTTGTATTTAAGCAGTACCTGTGAGAGGCAGTGTTGCCTCATGAACAAAGGCATGTTCTTTAGAGTCAAACGGACCTTGGTTCCTTTTCCTGTCTGCCTTGAATTAGTTGGGGCAAGTCACTTTTCCTCTCTAAGTCTTATATTTACCTCATTTGTAAAATGGGGTAAATAATAGTACTTATTTCATATGGTTATTATGAGAATGAAATGAAAATATGAATGGAAAGCACTTAGCACAATGTTTGGTACAGAAATTCTTATAATAAATAATATCATTTCCTTAGTAAAGGACTAAGAGAGATGATACGACTCAACTCAAGGTCTCTACTTATGTATTAAAATGCTTATTGTAATTTTTCATTTCTTTGACCATTTTGTCTAATAGCAGCATATATGACATGATTTATAGTGTAAATGAAAAATGGAAATTTGATATTGACATGGGATTTGCTCATTAAAAGTGAAGGAAGTGATTAAGGAAATGGTAGGTTGGCAAACGTCTCACTGATTTGAACAAGTTAGCTGGAAAGCACCTTATAATACTTCTTGAGCAACTATACTGTTTGTGTAAAAAGTGTGTGGGTGATAAACTACAGTAAGAGGAATGCATATAAATGATGTGTTTGCGAGGTGAGTCAGTGCAGCTATTCACCCAACAGATTCACTTTTTGGATGAATACAGCCTAAGCTCGTGTCATATAATGGCATTTTTCACATATGTATATATGCCTTTCAAGAATTACTAGGCATAGAACTTCTAGTTTTTTTATGTGCTTAAGATACATTTCTTTGCCATATGTGGTGGTAGCATTGTTTTGCCTTTCCATTCTATTGCACTTTCTCTTAGTGACACAGGATTATAAACTAGACTAAGTCCCATGTTTGCTTCTCTAATTTTGTTCTCAGTGCTTTAGGCAGGTGCAGCATAAGACCATCAACCTCTTGGCCTTGGAAAAAATAAAAATATAATTTGCCTGGATGTATACTGAAATTATTTCCTGCAACTATTGAAATTTTAGTAAAGGCGGTTGTGGTCCCAAGTATTCTACAGATGTTGAATTCTCAGTATTTGGAGTTTCTGAGTGACTAACTGGGTTTGACCAATACAGAATTAAACAAAGCTCATAAACACTGTTAACAAACAATAAGACCAGTATTACTTAGGCATATGAACATAGTGATGAGGAAAGTATTCTGATTACATTAAGGCTACTATGAATTGTATCTCTGAATACACGTGTCTGCTCTTAACATTTATTTTTGAGTTTTTATTTTTTTCTTAACAAAGATAAACTGAAAATTAGTCGGCAGTATAATTTGAATGTCTTGGCCTTTGGGTATTATGAGACTGTTAAATATTACAGAACAAATTTTACTCCAGTGGAATGAATACTAAAGTATTTGCCTTTATTTCTTTACAGTTATTTTATTATTTTAACTCAGTACTTTTAGAAAAAAAAAAATTTGTAATAAGCCCAAATCAATCCTCTCTCCCACAATGAAAACAAGGGCTGTTAAGTATTTGCTGTAGTCAAAACAATCCAACGTTATTGGTAAGTGTGAATCTTCAGCCTTTCTGAAGTCTGCGGCTTAGTTTATGGCACATTAGTGGGCCTGATCCCCAGGGAACGCATTCTCCCGTTCCCGAGTCCCTGGTTTGTACATATCAGGAAACACTGCCTCCTCTTTCCCGAGTCCCTGGTTTGTACATATCAGGAAACACTGCCTCCTCTCTCAATCCTCAGGGAATTAGATCCTCCAGGGTTTCAGGTCTCTGTACAGAGAAAGATTGCCTGTTGATGTTAAGCCTTTAATCGAGTCAGTGGGCCTTTAGGAGAGTTGATAGGCCTTTTTGATGCAGAAATGCAGTATGTTGATTTTTAAACTTCTCTGAACAGAGTAGCTGATTTTCTGTAGAATACTTCACCTTCTAGAAGTAAAGTTTGACATTACAATCTTTAGATTTTCATTTGTTTCCAAGGACTCTAAAACGTTGGAAAGACAAAATCTTCCCTAGAAAGAATCCTCAGAACAATGCAAATACATTTACAGGCATTTTGAAGTCTTTGTCCTTAGTATTTTAGGCTCGTTTCGCGTGTCAAAACTCCCTGGGTGGCACAAGCATTTTATGATAGGCTAGTATTAAGCTAAAGATGGGTAGTTCAAATCTACCTAATGGCTCTGCAGAAGCTTCCGTAAAGATTACAGCCAAGAAGACCCTATGGAGCAATTCTACTCTGTAACACATGGATGGGGTCGAGATGTGAGTCAAAATCAACTTGATTTTTTTTTTTTTTTTTTTAATTATTGTTTAGTGTGTCATTAGCCCAAAATAGGCTAACCAGGAAGGAGATGCCCAAGAAGTTGCCTTTTATCCATTGGTGGTACTTCAAGTGATTGGGGACTTTGTTCATAATTTTCTAGCAACCTGGAAAGTCCTTTACTAATTTACTCATCCCACTGTAGCAACTATTTCAGACCTTTGCCAAGTATCTGTTTATCAAAGTGCTAATGCTGTCAGACAAACATATGGATGAGTAGGTAGAACAACATGCCATCTTTTTCCCCAAGAATAGCTCTTGGTTGTGAAAAGTATTTGTCTTTAATTCAGGCATAACATTAGCAGTGCCTTAAATTAAGAAATACAGATTTTTATTTGCAAAACTCCATCTAGATGTAGTGTGGTGTCATGCAAAAAAACAGAATTTGGAAGGGTAAATCTAGAGTAGGAGTTCAAGAAAAACGGAACGGATGTTTAGTAACGACTTGCAAAGTGCCAGGTACTATGATTAGTGCTGTGCCCATGATGTCTCCTATACTTCAGAGGCAGAAGACATTAGCTCCTCCACGTACTAGTTCTCTGGCCATGGCAAGTCTCTAACCTCACAGAATTGCATTCTTCAATCTTGAAAGAAAGATGATGGTCATCATACCTACTTCAGATTGTCAGGAGGAGCAAGTGACTGAATAGTGCCCTGTATAAAGTATAGCTCTAAATAAATACTCACAGTTATTATGTTAACTTATTTGTATCCTTACTTTCCAGTTACTATTATGTTAGGCAAAATTTGGAGAGCACATTTACAAAGAGAAATTGGCCAAAAATAAAAAACAGGGTTGTGAAATTAAGGAGATCTATGTCCTTGCCTGCCAACAGTTAATGAACTTGGCTGCTAACTGAAAGGTTGGAGGTTCCAGTCCACCCAGGGGCTCCTTGGGAGGAAGCCCTGGTGATTTATTTCTGAAAAATCAGCCACTAAAAACCCTGTGGAGCACAATTCTACTCTGACACCTTGTGTCACCATGGACTCAACTCCTCGGCAACTGATGGTGGTGGTGCTGGTCTTGCATGGCCTACAAAGGCTCACATGGTACCTTTGGAAATGGAAAAGCCAGGGAGAATAAGAAAGGAGGAAGGAGAGAAGGGCAGGGGGTTGCTATCAAGAGAATATACTCAGTGTTTTCCAGTAAGGTGTGTAAGTAAAGCATGGGTCCTGGGAGTGAACACTCTATATAAAGATGTCACTTGTAAGTGCTTAAAATATGTATAGGGAAACTGAATAATGAAGACTGTGGAGAGTCTATTTAGAATTCCTGAAAACACTAAAAACTTCCAGTAGATGAGGAATACTTGAATCTCTGTAGGTAAAGAATAGCAGCATTATTATCAAGATGTATTAAAAACAGGGCAAAGCTGTCGTTGTTATGACTCATAAAACAATGTAGTGGACTGTGTCCAAAAGATGAATTACAGGTTTGAAATATTTGGGTGTTAAATTCTTAACAAATCATTACTTCATTACTGCCTCTATTATTGAATGTCTGCTTTTGTTGTCAGGACACTTGATTATCTAGATAAACATTTCCTTATGTTTTGACATCAGTACATATCTTTTAGCTTTTTTTTTTTTTTGTAAAGATTATCTTTGGAAGACTGAAGAGGCAGACTTTTGTGGAGTGCTAGAGGGAATAGTATAGGGGTTCTACTCTAGGCCTTTCTAGTAAATAGTATGTAATTTGGGGTAAAAATGTTAAAGTTGTTGGGGCTCAGTTTCTTTACCTGTAAAATGAGCAGAGTAGACTAGCCATTAAAGTTGCCTTTCAATCCTAAAATTCTACTGTACGAAAGCATTCGCCCCTTCTTGATTCCTCTATGCTGAAGTTGTCTTACAGGCTTTTTATTAATGGCAGCTTAAAAAACAAAAGCCTTCCCTTATCATGGCCTACAGAGGAATTAACATGGTAGCAAGCATGTATGTGCAAACTTGCCAATTATTCACATACAGTGGATGGTCAGGTATGCATATTTTATCTCTTCACAAAGATTTGAGATATTTGTATTCTTTCTTTGCTAATCCTGTAGTTAATGACCTCTAAGTAGTATCTATTGAGATGTTCTTCCAACCCTTTCATCAAGTAAAAGCAAACGTTTTGATTTCTCACCGTTACTTTTTCTCATCCTCCGGCACCCCCTACTTTAGATGGCTGGAGGGATAATTGTAATCATGTTCTATGGGTGACTTTCTAGGTGTCAGCTCGACCTTGCTTTATCAAAAGAGAGTGCGGGAAGAATTCATTGAGCTTTGTGCGGGACCTGTGTTTGGTGGCTACTCAGTGAAGATTTTCCAAATACTGGTTGCACAGCCACTATCAGAGAGCTTTTTCTTTGACAGTACTGACACGCTGTACTGTATAATAAAGTGTTTACCTATTTAGTTTCATGCATCAAGGAATGATACATAAGTAGCTAAGACCCCAGATACTGGTCTACCTCTTAGTGGGTTGCAAACATGTCCATTGTATCTCCAGGTTGGCTAGAGCCATATTATTTTAAGTTACTCTTTTTGAGCATCCTTCCTGAGGCTAGAAGTAGGGACTCATTTTTAGCATACTGTTAGTTTCCTGTTAATGACCTCCTTCAGGTTCACCAGCAGATTCTTCCCCTCTGACCATCTTCAGGGGCTGCTAATTAAGTAATAGCATTTAAATTACAGAAATGTATGTGTGTGCGTTTTCTGAGCTGAGATGACAAACCTTTCTGATCACCTTAGTTAGGTTGCAATAAATATCCCAAATGCCACACTACATAGAAATATCACACCAGAGAAAAATTTACAGTGGGGAAAAAAAATAAAACAGAAAACCTATTTTGTGGCAAAAACAGTAGGTGTAAAAAGAATAAAGAAACAATAGAATACGGTTAATGAAAGCATAAGTTGATCACCTATTTCATAGTCCTTAAATTGCTTTTTTTAAATTGCTAGCCCACAAAACTGGTAACACCCTTTATTAAGCCATTAACAAAACAACCACCAAAGAAAAATCTCACCCACTCATCAGCATTCTAATGCAGCATGTTGCCTGTGACCAGCGACACCCTGAAGATATGGTCCTTTGAAGCTTGTCATGCCAGAAAGCTATGATTACTGGCACAGCTACATGATTGGGGGAGACCACGGTGAAGTCTTCCAGGCATGCTTGCATGTCCATCACCTGGTATTGGTAGATGCTGATCAAATCACCAAACTCTGCGAGAGAACACAGGGCGTCTGGACTGCCTGCATTTCTAGGACTCAACTGGGCACATTACTGATCTCTGTAATCCACAAAATATGTATGAGCTTTACTAAGGTTAGAGAGTGAATTGCTGTTTCTTTGATTGCAATTTTAAAATAGGCTGGCTAAGATTTAAGAACATGTATCTTTGGTTTGAAAAGTCTCCCCATCTTCCCGAAAAGGTATAAGGAAAACTGAAATCAATACTGCAATGCTACATTATACAGGAGTTTGAAATCGGGAGGTTGAATATCCACTTAAAGCCTTTTCTCTCGGTTAGGAACTTAGGAGGTACCTCAAAATAACAGATCTGTTCTGAGACCAAACTAGTACTTCTAATGAATAGAAGAAAAACTAAATAAAATACCATTTCTTCTTTGTAATAAATCATTTTTGTTTTTTCTATAGATTGCATGTGGCATTCGAGGCAGAGCGAGCAAGCCTGCCAATATTGCAAGCTAATGCTTCAGCACCTTTCATTTTTCACTCTGAGCAGGAAACCTCTTCTTAAACTTGTTCATTTTACAGAGGGAAAATCGAAGCCAGTGGCATATTGTCAGAGCTGCTATATTGTCATCATTTACAAAGGTCACTGGAATTAATTGACTTCTTGCATTACATATTGTAAAGTGACTCATCTTTTGACACATTTATGGGAAAGTGGCAGGATCTAAATGGCTGGTTATTGTCTTTTGGTTTTGGCTCGTATTATAAACCAGGAAACCAATAATAACTCTGAAATCACAGTTGCGGAAACAAATAACAGTACAGTTTCAAAGAAGCAGATTGCATTAACTGTGTGGTCAGTCGAACTGAAGGAAGGGAGGAGAGAGCTGCAGAAGATGGAATGTAAATACCGGGTTTGCTTTCATGCCTTTGAAAGGCCCGTTAAACGGGATAGTGAATGTTTCCATGAACATCCTAAATTCTCTGTCTGAAAGCATATTCTAAGTAGCTGGCTTGCTTTTACAAGATTGGAAGTATAAATTAACCCACATTGTATCCCATGAATCATCACTACATAGATGCGCCTAGAGTTTACTGAGCGTAATTCTGTCTCAAAGGCATTGCTTCTAAAACTAAAGAGGAGAAATACAGGAGATGAGTAATATTTGTAGTACCAGTGCACACTGTTTTCTAGGTAGATGTTTTAAATCCAGACTTCTCTCCCTTTTATTTTTCTCATTACTCCCGTTCACTAAATTAGGAAGGTTCTACTCATATCTATAGCCTGCTTTCACCAAAATTTGAGGCACAGAAACAAGGACATATTGTTAAAAATGAATAAATTAGAGCTGAATTAAGCCATCCAGCTCAATAACAGCAAAGGGAATATAGCAGTTGGTTTGAACAAAGAGCCTTCTTAAGTAGGAAATGTACTTTAAAGCCATCCTGCTGTGATCCTGTTAATTACCAGAAGATTAGAACTCTTCTGGTTCACGGGATCCTTGTACCTAGTGTGTGTCAGTTCCATCTGCATTAGCAATCAGACATTCGCACTGTCCCTTCAGAACAGAGAGGGGATGTTATTAAAGGGAAGTCATTTACCCCAATCCTTAAGATGTAGCCTGGCAGAAATTCAATAGCTGTTTGCGATATGCTCATTCCACCACTCTGCTTAGTGGGTTTAGTTCCTGACATACAACAGCATTTGCCTTAATTCATCCACTGGGCGAAAGGGGAAAAAAATTTCCCATTTGTGGGAACTGGTTTCAAAACAGAGAATGATGTGTAGTTTGCTTTTCTTTACAAATGCTGTGAAGAAGGAGCATATCCCCCCTCCTCTTTCCCTCCCACTGTCTCTTCTCTTTTCTCTCTGTCCTCCCCCCAACACTGCTTTTTCTCTCCCACTCACATCCTCTGATGAGCGTTCAAGCTAGTAAAATGCATGTTGGAGAATCCCACAGACACATCTAGGCATGCACAGAGCCAGAAGGCTTTTGCATTGAAATTTTCTTCTCAAAAGTAACATGTAGAAAAAAATGCTCTTAGAATTCACACAAGAAGGAAACATCAAAGGAAAATGTAGGCATAAAAAAAAAAAAGGTATCAACTAAAGCAGAGACGGAGCACATTTAAGTACATGCGTATGTTTTAAACTTACCTTGCCAAAGCAGTTTCTGTGATAGACCACCTCCCGTGGCTCTCTCTGCGTGCTGGATTCCTCAGTTCTTACTTGAGATAATCACATGGTTGGGTTCTTGCCCAGGTGTAAAGAGGTGCAGATGTGTGTGTGCGTGTGTGTGCAATAAAGTATACACAAATATATACTGTGGCTATGCACACACGCAATTTTATCTCTGTATTCTACAATGGAAAGGGAGGCAGGAGGCTGCAGCTAGGAGTCTTTCTTTTCCCGGAACTCTTTCTCTCAGCGGCAGGCTGAGGCTCTCAATCCGGTGAAGAGAGATCCTGCGAGCTGGCTTGATTTCTCCTTGTTTCCATGGTGGTTAGAGGTGCATCGCTCACCAGATCAGTTGTCACACTGACATGGTGCTGCCTGCTCAGCGGTCATTAATAACTGAACGCCCTCCACTCCCCAGAGAGGAGCCAATCGCTTCAGACTGCCAAGATGTAGCACTCGCAGCTGCTTCAGTCTGGTTGGCTGAAACAACCTGTCTGTCCTATGACACTGCTGCTTAGGATACAAATAAATGAAACAGGCTTGCATATTTTCCTAGGTATCATTTTCTTTCCTTCCTCTCCCCTCCCTGCCTTCCTCCCCCCGCCCCAGGGATTGTTGGGAATATTGACAGGTTCTCCCATTTTTAGGTTATCACTCAGAGAAACTGTTTTCTTTCTGAAAATAGGGAGGGCATAATACTAATAAGGATTTCCCAAATATTGAAAACACCTGATAGAAACTCATAGCTTCTGACTCCCTCTCTGTGAAGTTCAGGACTGGCTGTATTGTTTTAAGAAGGGCAGCTTGATATGGTTTTGAGTGGCATTTGGTTATCTGTAAAAAACCAAAACCAAACCCATTGTCATTGAGTCGATTCCGACTCATAGCGACCCCTTAGGACAAAGTAGAACTGCCCCACAGAGTTTCCAAGGAGCAGCTGGTGGATTCAAACTGCTGACCTCTTGATCAGCAGCTGAGCTCTTAAGCACTGTACAGTCAGGGCTCCTGGTTCTCTGTGAAACTCTGTAGGTCCTATTTAATCTAGCATGTGTACTTGCTGTTCAGTGACACTTTTAAAATTTTTTTTTAAGCGAGGACGTTTCTTTATTGACCAGATTTTTAAAATAAAGCATGTATTTGCCTCTCTGTAATTCACAACATTAGTATTTGCGGGGATATATTAAAAAATGTGTTTCCAGTTGCAGTCACTGCCTTCTTATGTGATGCGTTCACCTTCAGCCACGTAAAAATAGGTACATTTGAAGGAGAGTTTGTGTGGGGATTTGTGTGTGTGTATGTTTAGGATGTGTGCTCTACTCTGGGGCGGTATTTCAACTGTAATAAATTGAAGTCTCAAAAATGATTACTTTTTATTCTTAGACCTATTCACTCTGAATGGATACATACCAGGAAAATATACTGTATAACCCAAATGTGTAAAACATGTTCTAGATTACCAGAAATTTGAAAGAAAAAAACACAGAAAGGTATGAGTGTATGTTTCTGAAGGAACACCTGTAAATAGACAGCAATTGCAAAAATACATATTTTACAACCTTAATTAGTATACTAGAGAAACATCTTGTTGAGAAGAATGGAACATGAGGATTAATTTATCAACAGGTCAAAAGCAGGCTAAATCCATGACTCCAGCCCTAGTTTTGAGAGACTGCCCTCTAGTGGAGTGAAAAGAAATGACATTTTCATGTTACTAGATTTGCGGCGGCGGGGGGGGGGGGGGTGGGGGGGAGCTTCACCTCTAAATGCTTCTTAAGTGTTTATGGAAATAAAATAGTTTGTAGCTATTATAATTGTAATGCCAGGGAATTTAAAAATCAATAGCTTTGCTTCTGACCATGAAATATTTTCACTCTGTAGTTTTCTTTAAAAAATCCCAAATATTTTCATTTTTTTGTTCCATGAAAATTTATTAAAATGGTTTCTAAGCACTTGTAAACAAGTTCAAGATAAAAGAGGCTCCTCACCTAACCTAATTGCACTAATTTCAGAATGTTATTGTGAAGTTTTATTCTTTTCCAGTCACTAGTCAGTTCTGTAAATGTGGGGGATTTCTGATTGAGGGTTGCGGATGTTCTGCTGAAATGTGTCTACATGTAAATTATTATACTGGTGATAATAGTAGTCTTCATCCTTCTTTCTCCCCAATTTTAGTCTTTCCAGCTCTCATTTGCTGCGTATGCCAAATTATTACAACATTTTGTAGGATTTATTTTCACACATGAAAGAATTATATTAAAATTGTAATGTGGGATTTATTTTCACACATGAAAGAATTATATTAAAGTTGTGATAATGATTTTAAAAAAGGAATTTTTGTTTTATACCTTAAGCTCCTTAAATGTTGCCTTTTGCTTGATTGATGTTGACTGTATAATTGACAAACCAGTAGTCAAACCAATTATAATAATGTTTAATGAAGGCACGTTGTGAGAATCAAATGGAAAAATGATTAAATTACTTCTTGCTTTATAAATTAAACTAACAATTATACCTAGTGTTGAAATTTCAACCTCTTTTAGAAATCGAAGAAAAATCTGTTAAGTTTTAATTTAGTTAGAATTGAGGAATATGTTACATTATTTCATACGAAGCTGCTTTAAATTATTAGGTTTTTTTTTTTTTTGGTCAGGTGGGGGATGGGTGAGAGTTCTCTTCCTACAATTGCCTTTTTAATTTAGTAACATGGTAAATTAAAAAGATTTCGTACTAATTGGCATGGATTGAATCATGCTCCCCAAAAATACGAGGTTCAATTTGGCTAGGTCATGATCCCCAGTATTGTGTGATTGTCTACCACTCTGTCATCTGACGTGGTTTTCCTATGTATTGTAAATACTACCTCTATGATGTTAAATGGAAACCCTGGTGACATAGTGGGTAAGTGCTACGACTTCTAGCCTAAAGGTCAGCAGTTCAAATCTACCAGACGCTCCTTAGAAACTCCATGGGGCAGTTCTACTCTGTCCTATAGGGTTGCTATGGGTATGATGTTAATGAAATGGGATTGGTGGCGGTTATGTTAATGAAGCAGGACTCAATCTACAAGATTAGATTGTGTTTTAAGCCAATCTCTTTTGAGATATAAAAGAGAGAAGTGAGCAGAGAAATGGGGGCGGGGGGACCTTATACCACCAAGAAAGTTGCACCGGGAGCAGAGTACATCCTTTGGACCTGGGGTTCTGCACAGAGAAGCTCCTAGTCCAGGGGAAGATTGATGAAAAGGACCTTCTCCAGAGCCAACAGAGAGAGAAAGCCTTTCCCTGGAGCTGATGCACTGAGTTTGGATTTCTAGCCTACTAAACTGTGAGAGAAGAAACTTTTGTTTGATAAAGCCATCCACCTGTGGTATTTCTGTTATAGCAGCACTAGATAACTAAGACACTAATTTTTATAAACTTAATATGGAGCATTAAAAGTGAGATCTCAGTGTGTTGAGGGAGAAAATAACTCTGGCTTTGGATGACAATGATGAGGTTTTTTTTTTTTTTTTTTTGCAGTAATTACCTTCTTGCTGTAAGAACATCTGCAGCTTAGTAGACTTAGCATGTATTTTAGGTGAGTTTTCACTCATGAGTCAGGTCAGTTATTCACTGGAAATGTGAAAGGTAGCTGTTCTAAAAGATACTCTAAAAAGCTATTTAAGTACCGTACAAAAGCATTATGATGTGATGGTGTAATGGGCTTTTGAGTTAGTACAGTTGTGTGTGGTCATCATATGAGAACCCTGGAATCTTAGCGTGCTAATGCCCTAGATCCTATGGGGTCAATTGACTTGTCCAAGTGCAAACAATTGATCTAAGAGAGCCAGGACTAGAACCCCCTAGATCTTCCAAAATTTCTCTACCGTATCATCTACTGGATGATTGATAGATCTCTGCTCTTCTTAAGAATCCTCCTTTTTTGCCTAAGTCTTTCCCTTTTTTCCTTCCCTCCCTTTCTTTTTAGAATGCACTTTCTCCTTTAGAAAATCCACTAAAACGTCAAAGAACTTTTACATTGTAAATCCACTGTATTACATGGATTCGCATGTCGGCTCTCTTATAGTAAATGTCTGCAGGGTTTTCTGAATGTGTATTCAAGTTCCAGTGAAAATGTATTGAAATGATTTTAAAACAGGAATGATTAATTACAACCTTTAAATTCTTTTTTAAATTCTGTTGAGAAGAATTCTGCCTTCATTATCAAATAAGAAGATATTGGGGTACAATACATATTTATTCATTGATTTAATAATCGAAATTATTAATTTTTGACTGGTGTATTGTTATTCTAGGAAATCCTGTGCTTTGTTTGCCTCTGTGCTTTCGTTAGAGAGGCAGCCTGGCGCGGCAGGCCACAGTGCAGGTTCTGGGTCCAGAGTGCCTGGGTGAGAATGCTGACCACATCCTACCTCTGTGACCCTGAGGAAGTTACCTGGGATCTCTACATCTCAGTGTCTTCCTAGGATTGTCATGGAGATTACAGTAGTGAACCAGTGTGTATAAAGACTTAGAAAAGTGCATAGCTCATAGTAAGCATGAATGACTGATGAATGTTTTGCATCGTCATGATTGCCGTTGTCATTATCTTGGTCATCATCATCAGCATCGTATCATCATTCATCATTTTACTCCAGCTTTCCCTTTATTTGAAATGCCCTTTTTAACTTTCATTCCAAGTCCCTGACTCTCAAAAATCTAACTATTCTTAAATAGGTCAGTTTAGTTCAAATACTGCATCCCCTGTGGAATCTTCTCAACCCTCTAACAAAATATGATCTCTCATTTGACCCATACAGCATTCTTTATCCCTTTTATCACCTTTTTTTTTTTTATTGTAATTGTTTATACAGTTTGATCTGGCTCCCCTTTTAGCTTTTAGGATTCTCCAGGAGGAGGATCTATGTCTTCATTTTTAAGCTCCATAGTGTAGAAAAACATGGAGAACACAGCTTTTGCTGAGCACTAACATATGTCTGTATGTGCTTTAAAAGTTATTTAATCTTTACACCATCTTTGTAAGATAGCTATATTAATCCTCATTTGACAGTGTGGAAACATTGGCCTAAAGAAGCTGGATTACTTGTCAAATTTCCCCAAACTATTAAATAATGGGACTAAAATTTGAACTTAGTTCTGTTTGCAAAGTAAATGAATACTTGATTAATGGGTGAGCCAACGAACTCAATGTAGTCAGCAATAAAGGACACCAAAAGTAAAATACTTTTTTTTAAAAAAGAGTGAATTTTATGCCCTAGACAGTGGATGCTTTTATATAGTTACGGTTGTTCAATGTTGATGACAGAATTTTTATTGCTAGTAAGATTTGAAAAATAGAGCTCTGAAGAAAGGCAGTAGTTGGAAAGATGAGTTGATATACCCAGAAAGCTAAATAAATGTAAGTGAGCCATTGATGATACGGGGCTGACATTATGACAGGAAGGGCTTCTGTGGATTTGTCCTTTGTAGAAAAATTCTAATCACACATTAGCTCTCAATTAAGTTAAAAATGCGCGTTGGTAGTTTGCTAGAATGTTGAACTAAAGCAAGTTGAATCTCAATTCTCATTTTCTTTAACAAAGTAGTCTTGGAAAGTAGAATTGGTGGAAAATAAATGAGAGCTTCGTTTAACTACAGGTCTTATTTGTAATGAAGGATATGACTTCATTTGAAGAGCAGAAGTAATTGCATCATCACTCAAGGAAATTCACAACCTAGTACGAGACAGGTGTCAGGAATAAAGAAGAGAAATCTATTTCCCTCTATGTTATTTTTTTTTAAACTCTCTTCTCCTTCCCTCTCTTTTTCTTTGTCTGTCCTGTAGGTCCAAAAGGTATCATATCTTGGCTTCTCTCTGTGCTTTTCTTCATTCTTTTTTCTCAATGAATTGACTGTTACTCTATAGCCATTTGAAAAAATGGGCTGCTGTTAAGATTACTCTTATGTGCAGGATGGAATATTGTGTATAGGGTGTGATACAGACCTTGTAAAATAATTAAATGAACAAACAAAAGAACAACAGGTAAATAGGTAAGTAGACAGATGGACAGGTACATAGGTAGAGAGTTTGTAAGTTACACGGAAGTAACTGAAAGGAGATACACCAAACCACTGGCAGTAGTTATATGTGATGAGATTTTTATTTTCCTTTTTGTACTTCTCAAACTTCCCATAGTCAGTATTTATTATTCTTGCAATCAGAAGTAATAGACATTATTTAAAAAATAAAATATGAATTTCTTCTGGGGTAACATTTTACATCTATAACTGGAGCTGTCTTGTTTAGTAAAATATGTAACCTTCTTAGCTCAGTTGTCATCATGTAATAATGAAAATAGCAACAGTAACAACTACAACAGCAATAATAATAATTTGAGCATTTTTCTTGTGCCAAGTAGTCCGTTATGAGTTTTTCATGAATTGTCTCCAACAGTACTCCCTATTAGAATACCAGGTAACTATTAGCCTCGTTTTACAAATCAGAAAACTGAGAAAGTTTGGCTGAGCATCAAAAGTCACATAGTTGCTCAGTGGTGGAGTTGGCCATCTAAATCTGACTCTAAGGCTGACGCTTATAACCGCTGTGCTACACTAACTCTGATATGTTTGCAGTATCCCTGTCTGGTCTTTCTATTCTTCATTCCAACACATCCCATCCCCCAGCCACTTCAAATGTCTCATCATTTCTTGAACGACCTTTCACTTTAGACTCCTAGCTGTTTATTCCTTCTCTAAGCACACCCATTCTTCAAGATTTCTGCTTAAAAGTCCTATCCTTTAAGAAGCTCCTCAGTCTCATTGAGAATCAATATTTTCCTCATTTTGTTACATTTTAAATTTATTTTCTATTATTGTATTTATTTTGTTCTAACATGTATTATGGGTTGTTTATTTGTGCCTAGATAGTAGGCAACTTGAAGATAGAAACTATGTCCCATTTGCTTTGTATTTCCAACAGTACATTTTACATATTAATAGATTAATAAATGTCTAATTAAATTTCATTGTGTGATGGAAGGAGCCATTTACTACTCTCTGTATGGGCTAGTTTTGTTCCAAACATTTGAATGAAATCAGAGACTTAGTTTTGTTCCAAACATTTGAATGAAATCAGAAACTTACTTACTCAGTAAAAAACCTCAATCAAGGGAGTTCCCTCAAGGGGGTAAATTTTGTAAAATCTGTGACTTCAGCTGTAAAAATTGTAAGAGAGCTATTAATTATGGGAGAATAAAGTGTGTCTCTTGACCTGGCCTTTGTCTTTGTTAATCACTTTCTTTTTTTATCTTCTTTGATTATTACTTATTAAATGCAGTTGAGCTCATATAGTTCTACTAGGATTCATGTAAGTTTTGGCCAGCAATTTTCAGTAAACTCCAAGAACCAAGATGGTGCAAGATAATACTTTGCCCCAGTCCAGTATTATTATGAAAACACTCTCGGTATTTGCTTTGACATAGGTTCTTTGGTATAGATGGGCTAATGAAAGGTATCAGTTTCTATCTAAGCAAGAGATCAAGGCAATGTTATCAAGCAAAAGAAAGCATACTTCTTCTGTCAGTAAAATGTTTAGGCATCTAGATATATAGTGCCACCTAGAAGTTAAACAGTCATTTGAATTTGCATGAATATTTTATGTCACTTTTACTTGCCTTCTACTAGATGGAAAAACAAAGATGGCTGTTGTCACTCTCATCAGAGTCTCTCCTTCCTTGATGGAGCATACAGAAGACCCAGAGCTACAGTTCTCTGTTTCATCTTTTAGTGATTGTTCACAGAGGTATTTCCTTTGGTGTGGGGAAAGTGTTTTCAAGAGTGAAAACCAGTTAGTGCAACTTTTGAGGAGAGCAGAGTAGATGGATGATTCCTGTACTAGTACCCACATTAATTCTATTGCTGAATTTTCAGCTTTAAATGTTAAATGATCTTCAACTTCACCTCATAATCCTAATATACCTCTAGGAGTTCTTCTTCTTCTTTTTTTTTTTTTTAAGTATGCTTGGATCTTTGATGTTTAGAAATGAGTAATTTAGATGATCAGGTAATTGAGCACAGGGCCAAGCACTAAGTACATATTTATTGTTGAGAGTTACCGTTTCATTTATTGTCACTTCTGTATACTTTATTCAGACTCAGCCTGCCTTGGTTTTAACCTATGCATCAGCTGGTTTTGGTTCAGGGAGTTAGAAGAGTAAAAAAGTTCTGGGTAGTACAAGAAATGCTCAAATTAAGTCCAAAGCATATGGATAAATGTGTAGTCTTTGCTTGATTGAATTCGGGGTTTGTCCATCAGTAGTGTTTATGGACCTCTGGGTAAGTGTTAGGAGCCTTGGTGGTGCAGTAGTTAAGCACTTGACTGTTAACAGAAGGGTTGACAGTTTGAACCCACCAAGTAGCTCCTTGGGAGAAAGACTTGGTGATCTGCTCCTTTGAAGATTTCAGCCTAGAAAATCCTATGGGGCAGTTCTTAGTCACATAGGGCTCTATGAGTCGGAATTGACTTAGTGGCACCTCAAAACAACAACAGGGTAAGTGTAGAGCACCCTTCAAGGAATTAAGAGGACATGTTAAAGGATAACAGCTGTGGTCCCTGCTAGACTTCTTTATTTTAAATGTTTAGGTAGCTGTCCATATTAAATGTGTGTATTAATAAGGCTTGTGGCCACCACAGAAGCAAACCCCATTTAAACTAGCCCAGGTTAAAAGGTGAAGTATTGCAAGGGCACTGTAGAGTCCCATATACCGTAGTATGGGCAGTGTGACAGACAAGTGGACCTCAGGAACAAGTGGGCCATGGATGCGAATACTGCCAGAAGGTTCTTTCTCTATTCTCTCATGCCTACTTTTCTCTGAGTGGCAAGTTTATTCTCTCTCACTGCAGACCAGCTTTATTTACATGTCCAAAAGCTTGGCTACCAACAGCTCTCTAGTGTCTCACCTCACAACTTTGCCACCAGAGAGAGACTTCCCTTCCCCTAGTTCCAGTTTGAAAATTGTTTGGGAAGATTTCTGACTAACGCTACATGAGACATATGCTTGTCTATGGATAAAGAATCCAGCTTATTGTTTACCACCCATCTCAACCCCCAAAACTGGAGAGTAGGAATAGGGAGAAGTTCCCCCAAGAAAAGGAAGGTGTCCCCTACTGTGGGCAATAAGGAATTAATACTATTAGATACTTTTTATTGAATGCTATGTGCCAGTCACTGAGCTAAATAAACACTTACAGCATCTCTTTAATTCCTTACAGTTAGCTTGTAAGGAGGTGCTGTTTCCTCTTCCTTTTCCAGATAAAGAAGGAATAAAAACCAAAATCAAACCCGATGCCATCCAGTCGATTCTGACAGTGATTAAGAGATCGGCAGTTAACCAAAAGTTTGGCAGTTCGAATCCACCAGCTGCTCTTTAGAAACTCTATAGGGCATTTCTACTCTTTCCTATAGGGTCACTGTAAGTCAGAATCAGCTTGCTAGCGACAGGTTTTTGTTTGTGTGTTTGTTTATAGGAAAGAGTAGAACTGCCCTATACGGTTTCCAAGGCTATAATCTTTACAGAAGCAGACTGCCACATCTTTCTCCCACAGAATGTCAGGTGGGTTCAAATTGCCTACCTTTCAGTTAGCAATTGAGCACTTAATTCCTGCGCTACCAGGGCTTCTTGAAGATTCAGGAACAGGTTGCTTTATTCCCTAAGGTAACATGGTTTGTGAGTGACCACATCTGTTTGACTTCCAAGCTTGAGTTGAATCACTGTGCAAAGTGTAGCGTTGTTATCAGAGGAGGCTTATAGCAGCATTCCAGCACGCACTTGATGCTTTTCCTCAACAGAGCCATGTTGTCCAGCTAGTCAGGCCTCTGCTCTCTGATATCAGCAGTCTCAGTGCCAGTGATCTGAGCATTGCTGACTGCCACAAGCCCTGTCTCAGTGGAGGGAGTCAGGCAGGCTGGGAACTAGAATCTCAGGCTGGCCTGAACCATGCCCTCTTGGCTGTATTCTGACCTTTCAAATAACTTTAAGCTCAGGTTGAAGATCCGTAACCCTCACTACCCATCTGACATTCAGCCAAAAAGTTACCTGAAACTCATTGTTTTAGTCCTTTTGGGATATTTGTGAATATTTGAAGCAGGCCTCTTCTCACCATGGGTGGTCTAAACAGTTAAGTGCTCAACTGTCAGCTGAAAGGTTGGCATTTCAAACCCATCCAAAGTCACCTCAGAAGAAAGCCCTGTCAGTCTGCTTCTGAAAGTCAAAGCGATGAACACCCTGTGTAACACAGTTCTTACCTTTTAACACGGGGAGTCACCATGGCTCACAGTTGACCAGACCGTGTCTCAGTTTTCTAGTGTTTCTGTAACAGAGATACCACAAGTGGGTGGCTTTAACAAACAGGAATTTATTCTTTCATTGTCTAGAAGGCTAGAAGTCCAAATTCAGGGCTCCAGCTCCCAGAAAATGCTTTCTCTCTCTGTCGATTCTGGGAGAAGGTCCTTATCACCTATCTTCCCTGGTCTAGGAGCTTCTCAGAGCAGGCACTCCAGGTCCAAAGGATGTGCTCTGCTCCCTGAACTTCTTTCTTGGTGGTAGGAGGTCCCACCCACTTTCCTTTTGTCTTTTATAAGATAGAAGGTGATTCAGGCTACACCCCAGGGAAATTCCCTTTATATCAGATCAGGATGTGACCTGAGTAAGGGTGTTGCATCTCACCCTAACCCTCTTTAACATAATCTAATCTTGCCTCATTAACCAAGGCAGAGATTAGGATTTACAACACAGAGGAAAATTATATCAGATCAACAAGTGGAGGACAGCTCCACAATACTGGGAATCATGGCCTAGCCAAGTTGACACTTGTTTCTGGGAAACACAGTTCAATCCATGACAGACAACAACTGGTTTTGTTTGTTTTTTCTTTTTTCTCAGTGGCCCTCATCCCATGTGTTCTCTGTCACAAAAATTAAGGGCTTCACCATCCTCTCGCATACCATCACCTGTCTGATCTGTGTTCCATTTTACAAAGGACCTCCCTCCACAAGAATTCTCCCACCTCCTTTCACTTTTCCCAATATCATTTAATTGTAAGCAGATTCGTCATCCACTCAGCTCTTTTCCTAGACCTCTTCCTCCATTTCCTCCCTTAACTGTAATCTAGTTTCCTTTGAGGATCTGATTATCTTTTATGGATTTTTTCACTTACAGATGAGTCATTTCCCACCCTTTAGGGCTGAGTGTGTGTGTGCATGCATGTGGGAGTCTATTGAGGGGAGATCATGTTCCTGCAATGCCTCTGGCTTCCCAATACCAATTTCAAACCATTACTTATTCTCCTTTTCCATAAGAAACATACCATTACGTTCCCATTTTGCTATTACCTGTCTACTTTTAAGTATATTTGTGACTTACTATATGGTGAACAATATTTCTTTCCATCCAAACTGCTGCTAAAATCTTGGGAGCTTTCAACTTGTAAGTGTAAAACGAGCTGAAATTTCCTAAATCTTCTTAAATGAAAATAACATTCATATTCACTTTACTTCCAAACGTTCCTTTTCAGGGACAACCCCTTGATCTTATTAGTAACTGGAATGGTTCTACCTCGGAAATCTTGAAGTTCAGTGTCCTGCTTTCTGACTACAACTCTATATCCATCTGGCTATTTTAGGACCATTCTCCCCCTACATCTGCTATTTGACCCCCTCAAATCTTCTGAGGCCAGTTCTTCCCTCGTCATCCTAGTGTCTCTCCCTTTCCTCCTTACGAAGATTAATCACGAAAACTACTGCTCAGTCACCTTGATTCCCTTGCTCTAGTTGTCCATCATACCTGTCCAGCCAGAACCCCTGGGCAATGCTGTGATCTTTGTTTTCTGTTTCTGCTCCATTGCAGGAAATCACATAGTACCATACACTGGTTCCCACTATAAACTTAGAACATCACGTATAGCAGGATCTCCAGCAGAGGCCTTTCATTTTTATATTGATCCTTACTTAGCACTTTATCGCATTATCTTCAAAGGTGATCCCACACTTTAGCACTCTCTTCAGTACCCCTTCTCAATCACCAAATATGTTTAGGAAATGTCTAGCTTCTGACTTTGATGAACTGAGGCCTTTAGGCGGTGGCTCCCTTAATGCCACAATGTCTCGATGTACTAACGTATCTTTACCCCTACTCATCATCTCTCTTTGTAGTCTCAAGTGATAAGATTTTTTACCACTGCCACGTCCCTCCATTTCTTCCTTCAAATTCTTCCACTTTTGTGTTCTCAGGAATTTGTCTCTAGCAGCCTTTTTTCCCTTCATCCCACAATTGATTATTTCCACAAAATCTATGTTGTTGTTGTTGTTAGGTGCTGTCAAGTCACTTTCGATTCATAGTGACCCTATGTACAACAGAACAAAACACTGCCCAGTCCTGCACCCATCCTCACAATAGTTGTTATGCTTGAGCCCACTGTTGCAGCCACTGTATCAACCCATCTTGTTGACTGCCTTCCTCTTTTTGCTGACCCCTCTACTTGACCAAGCATGATGTCCTTTTCCAGGGACTGGTCCTTCCTGATGACATGTCTAAAATATGTGAAACATAGTCTTCCCACCCTTGCTTCTAAGGAGCATTCAGGTTATACTTCCTACAAGAGAGATTTGTTCATTCTTTTAGCAGTCCATGGTATGTTCAATATTCTTCCCCAATGCCCCAAATCAAAGGCATCAATTCTTCTTTGGTCGTCCTTATTCATTGTCCAGCTTTCACATGCATATGAGGTGATCGAAAGTACCATGGCTTGGGTGAGGCACACCCTAATCTTCAAGGTGGCATCTTTGCTTTTCAGCACCTTAAAGATGTCTTTTGCAGCAGATTTGCCCAATGCGATGCAGCTTTTGATTCCTCTATGTTTTTCTTGTTTTTTATTTTGATATGTAGGATTGTTAGTTTCCTACATTACTATTTACCCCTATTTTTCTAAGTTTAAACCAATATTTTATTTCTTTATATTGCCTTGACTTCCTCTCTATCTTATGTTATTGATTTTCTAAGCGGAGGACTCCTTTTAGTATTTCTTGTAATTTTGGTTTTGTTTTTGCAAATTACCTAAACTTCTGTTTATCTGGAAATGTCCTAATTTTGCCATCATATTTGAGAGACAGTTTTGCTGGATATATAATTCTCGGCTGGAAGTTTTTTTCCTTCAAGGCTTTATATATGTCATCACATTGCCTTCTTGCCTGCATAGTTTCTGCTGAGTAGTCCAAGCTTAGTCTTACTGACTCTCGTTTGTAGGTGACTTTTTGTTTATCCTTAGCTACTCTTAAAATTCTTTGTATTTGGTTTTGGCAAATTTGATTATAATACATCTTGATGACTTTCTTTTGGGATCTACTTTGTATGGAGTTTGATGAGCATCTTAGATATCTTCTCATCTTTCACAATACCAGGGAAATTTTCTGCCAACAAATCTTCAACAGTTCTCTCTGTATTTTCTTGTTATCCCCACCCACCATTCTGGTACTGCAATCAGTTGTAGGTTATTCCTCTTGATAAAGCCCTACATAATTCTTAGGGTTTCTTTATTTTTTTTTAAATTGTTTGATTTTCTCTCAAATACGTTGGTGTCAAGTGTTTTATCCTCAATTTCACTAATTCTGACTTCCATTGCCTCAGTTCTATTCCTCTGACTTTCTATTGAGTTGTCTAATTCTGAAATTTTGTTGTTAATCGTCTGGATTTCTGTTTGCTGTCTCTCTATGGATTCTTGCAGTATATTAAATTTGTCATTATGCTCTTCTCTAATCTTCTTAAGTTCCTCCAATGCTTTGTTTACATGTTCCTTGGCTTGTTCTGTATTTTTCCTGATCTCCTTCCTGATTTCTTGAAGAATTATGTATGTTAATCTTTTGTATTCTACCTCTGATAATTTCAAGATGTTCTCTTCATCCAGAAGATTTCTTGATTGTTTTGCTTTGGGAGCTTGTTGAAACCATCATGATCTGCCTCTTTATGTGATCTGATATCAACTGTTGTCTACAAGCCATCAATAAGTTATTGAATTTATTTATTTTATATTTTCTTACTGTATCCTAGCTTCTTGTTTTGTTTTGATATGCTCAAATAGGCTGCTTGAGTGAGCTAGTTTGATTATTGGCACCTTTGAAGCTCTAACATCCTGTCACCAGGTGGTTAGAGCTGTTGTTAGGTATGTGAGCCCAGGAATCTGTTTACCTTTCTTGTATGGATTCAACTCAGGTGTCCTGGTAGTTGGTCACCAAGTGTGTAGTGCAGGCTCTCACCTGTAGTCCTAGATGAGCAGGGGTGTTTGGTGTTTGGTATCTGTCTGCAGTAGGGGGTCACACCCTGAGCAAGGCAGTGTACTGACAACCACCCCTGAGTGTCTGTGAGGAAAGCATGTCCCTGTTTCCTAGAGTGCATAGGTGGGTGGGTTTTGCAGCCAGACTATGGGCATCCAATGCTGTTGGTTGTAAGGACTGGGAGGCATCACTTATTCCTGGAGCCCTATCTTGGGTGGCTAGGTGGTTTGGGTGGAGCCACTAGTCCTCAGGCTCCTGATGTGGGTAGGTGAGGACCCTGCTTAATAGGCAGAGTGGTGTCAAATGTCATGAACCTGCCACTCCACCATATAGCTGAAACAGTTGAAGTTAGACTTCAGGTATATACCCTGTTGTACTGTGCTAATGAGGGCCTGTGCTGTTGAAATGGGCCAACACAGGTTTATGTGGGGATGAAAGGCATTCAAAATCTGTGAACCCCTTATGCCTATGCCTAGGGAAAGGAGCTGTTTCTGCCCTGAGTTCCTGGCTTAGGGGAGCTAGCAGATTATTTTTTCCCTATTTGTTAATTTGTTCCCTTTCCAAGGCCAGGAGAATGGCTGAGGGTGCATGATGAGTCCAACTTCTGGCCCAGGGGAGGTGGCAATCTCTGAAGCTGGCTCAGACCCAGTGCAAAGAGGGAAGGGGATAGGTAAGTGGGAGAGAGTTTTTTTCCCAAAGGGGTGTTTTTTGATCCACGCTGTCAGTTAGACACATGTACTTATCTTTTGCCAATTGAGTGCCACTTTTCACTGAGTAGACTGTCCATGGCTCGATCTCTCCTGATGTGGAAAACGTGCCCTGAACCCACTGCTTGCCTCACCTCTGGCGCCAGCCAATCCTGGCCTGCAGAGTGCCAGTTTCCACCGGATCAGGTGTGGCAACTCTTTGCTGCTTCTGAGCTGTCTCTTCCTCCCTGTGCTGCGCAGTCTGATTCCTCAACTTTGCCTTTGATGTTCAGGGCTCCTAGATTGTCATATGTAATTGATTCACTTTTGGGGGGGATCTTTGTTGTAAGAGAGACCACAGAAGGTATCTGACTACTCTGCCATCTTGGCCCCGCCTCTTTTTTGATTTCTTGACTGCTGCTTCCATGGGCATTAATTGTGGATCCAAGTAAAATGAAATCCTTGACAACTTCAATCTTTTCTCCATTTACCATGATGTGACTTATTGGTCTAGTGTTGAAGATTTTTGTTTTCTTTATGTTGAGGTATAATCCATACTAAAGACTGTAGTCTTTGGTCTTCATCAGTAAGGCTTCAAGTCCTCTTCACTTTCAGCAAGCAAGGTTGTGTCATCAGCATAATGCAGGTTGGTAATGAGTCTTCCTCCAATCTTGATGCCCCATTCTTCTTCATAGAGTCTAGCTTTGTAGGATTATTTGCTCAGCATACAGGTAGAACAGGTGTGGTGAAAGAATACAACCCTGATGCACACCTTTCCTGACTTTAAACCATGCAGTATCCCCTTGTTCTGTTTGAACAACTGCCTTTTGATCTATATACAGGTTCCTCATGAGCACAATTAAGTGTTCTGAAATTACCATTCTTCGCAATATTATCCATAATTTGTTATCCACACAGTCGAATGCCTTTGCATAGTCAATAGAACACAGGCAAACATCTTTCAGGTATTCTGTGCTTTCAGCTAGGACCTACCTGACATCAGCAATGATACCGCTGGTTCCATGTCCTTTTCTGAATACAGCTTGAATTTCTGGCAGTTCCCTGCTGCAGCCACTTTTGAATGATCTTCAGCAAAATTTTACTTGTGTGTGATGTTAATGATAATGATATTTTTTGATAATTTCTGCATCCGGTTGGATCACCTTTCTTGGGAATAGGCATAAATATGGATCTCTTCCAGTCAGTTGGCCAGGTGGCTATCTTTCAGATTTCTTGGCATAAATGACTGAGGACTTTCAGGCCTGCATCTGTTTGTTAAAACATCTCAGTTGATGTTCTGTCAATTCCTGGAGCCTTCTCTTTTGGCAATGCCTTCAGCATAGCTTGAACTTTTTCCTTCAGTACCATCTGTTCCTGATCGGTTCCCACATGTCTGTCAGTTTGTAGTACTGTAGGGGCTTGCATGTTGATGTGATACTGGAAGCTATGCTACCAGTATTCAAATACCAGCAGGGTCACGTATGGCAGAAAGGTTTCAGCTGAGCTTCCGTACTAAGACTAGGAAGAAGGAGTTGGTGGTCTGCTTCTGAAAAGGATTAACCAGTGGAAACCTAATGAATGGTAGCAGAACAATGTCTGATACAGTGCCGGAAGATGAGGCCCCAGGTTGGAAGGCACTCAAGATACGATGGGGAAAGAGCTGCCCCCTCAAAGTAGAGCTGACCTTAATGACGTGGATGGAGTCAGGGTTTTGGGACCTCCATTTGCTGATGCGGTACGACTCAACATGAGAAGAAACAGCTGCAAACATCCATTAATAATGGGAACATGGACTGTATGAAGTATGAATCTAGGAAAATTGGAAATCATCAAAAATGAAATGGAATGCATAAACATTGATATCCTAGGCGTTAGTGAGCTGAAACGGACTGGTATTGGCCATTTTGAATTGGATAATCATGTGGTCTACTATGCCGGGAATGATAACTTGAAGAGGAATGGCATTTCATTCATTGTCAAAAGGAACATTTCAAGATCTATCTTGAAGTACAATGCCGTCAGTGATAGGATAATGCCCATATGCCCATAAGAAAGACCAGTTAATACGACTATTATTCAAATTTATGTACCAAGCACTAAGGTCAAAGATGAAAAAACTGAAGATTTTTACCAACTTCTGCAGTCTGAAATTGATGGAACATGCAATCAAAATGCATTGATAACTTCTGGAATTGGAAACAAAGAAGAAGGATCGGTAGTTAGAAAACATGACCTTGGTGATAGAAACAATGCTGTAGATTGCATGACAGAAGTTTTCAAGACCAACAACTTCTTCATTGCAAATACCTTTTTCATCAACATAAACAGTGACTCTACACATGTCATTCAATCTCCATTTTCCTCATATGAGTTTCTCAAAAGAGCTGTCAACTTTTGCTGCTACCATGCTGTTGTTAGGTGACATCAAGTCGGTCCTAACTCATAGCGACCCTATGTACCACAGAGGGAAACACTGCCCGGTCCTGTGCCGTGCTCACAATCATTGTTATGCCTGAGCTTTTTATTGCAGCCACTGTGTCAGTCCATCTTGTTGAAGGTCTTCCTCTTTTCCTCTGACCCTGTATTTACCAAGCATGATGTCCTTTTCCAGGGAGTGATCCCTCCTGACAACATGTTCAAAGTATGTAAGACTATTATGCTACTACTTACTTTTTTGGCTCCCTTCTGTCTGTCTTCCTCTCTAACCACACATTATTGAAACTCTGCTTCGCTATTTTACCGGCATCTTCTCGGTGTGGTTGCTACACACCAAAGCCTCCTAGTTGTGCTCTGGCTTGCCTGCCCATTCTGTCTGCTGCCATCGTGGGCTCTGCCTGTGTCTCTTAAATATTTCTCCTAGGTTCAGTCTTTTGCCTACTGCTTTCCATATGCTCTGTTAAGTAATATCATCTCTTACACGTAATATGCTTATGACTTTCAAACCTATATCACTGCTCCTGAAATTAAAATTATCTCTCCATACCTATCTAGGTATTTATTCCTTAAACTTCTGATAGATATCTCTATTGCATGACCCCAGACACTCACACTCTAATACAGTCTAAATCTGACCTCTTAAACTCACCCCTAAACTGGATTTTCTCCCTTTATTCTTTAATCCAGTTGTAGTGTTACTACCCAGTTACCCAGAGAAGTCCAGGATCTTTGTTTCTCCCTCTTCCTCATTTCCTGCCTTCAGGCAGTCACTAAAAGCTACTGATTTTGTATCCCAATTTTTTGAATCATGCTCTCTCCATTCTGTAGGCCTTCTTCATCTTTTGCCTTGGTCGTTGCATTTGCTGCCTAACTTCCCTGCTGTCAGCCTCATCCGTTCCAAAATATCTCTCAGACCGTCTCATTCTTCTGCATAGAACTCTAGTTTGTTTCTCATAATAAACAGAATATAATCCAAGCTCCTTAGTATCGAGGCCTTCCCATAACCTGGTCCTTAGGCCTAGGTACTACTCCATATACCTGTCACATTTTGTTCCAGCCTTGCAAAATGTTTGTTGTTCTTCAAGCACCATGCTGGTTTTTCTCTGTTCTGTGTTGTCGATGCCATCTAGGACACTTGGAGTTCTCACCCCCATAACACACAGGCATGACACGCTTTGCTTTTAGTAAGGCTGCCTCCCACCATTCACCTTTTAATTCTTAGTACAAATAGTTCCTCTTCTGGGAAATCTCTTTCTTTCCAAGCCAGGCTCAGCTTGGTGCTGTACCTCTGGGCCTCATAATACAAAGGAATTGCTCAGAATGTATTGTTGAATAAATGGATGAATGAATTTTGAGTAGAGGTTTGATGGATGAGAAAGTGAAATTGCAAAATGTTTAAGCGCAGCAGCATTAAGGCTTTAATTGTATAATGCTAGATGTGGAGACCAGTACAAATGAGAATAAGGTTATGCTTTTGTACTTGTGTGACAAAATTAGCCATATTCCAGGACTAACTGGGTCAGAGATTCCTGCTCTTAACCACATAAAGAACCAAATATGTGGATATGAACCATGAAGAGAGATCCATCACAATTTCTCGGGGGGCGGGGGAGAAACTCACAGCTAACATGGATGGGGATGCAACATTCTCTTTGGTAGCAAATGTAGTGTTGTTATTTTTGTTGTTCGGAGAAATACAAATGATTTTCCTTGAAATGCAGAAAACACAGTGGAGAAGATCAGCATTTGCAAAGTGTATTGCTCCGCAAATGCAGGAATTATGTATGCTGGAACAGTACAGACACCTAGCGTTTGCGGAGTATTAGCTGCATGCCAGGCACTGAAATATGGTAAGCATTCTATTTGTACGGTTTCATTCTTACAACAATATCATGAGGCAAGGTGGTACTTTTCCTTTTTTAGCAAAGATTAAACTGAGGTTCAGAGAGGTTGGTTAACTTCTGCAGTCACAGAGGTAGTGAGAAGCTAGGGTTTGAATACAGGTTGAACTCCAAAGCTAGCAGTCTTAAAACTGTCATTTCTTTCCTCCAAGTACCTTCAGAGGCCCCTATCCTCCTCCTCTTTGCATGTGTTATGACACAGCTTTTGCTTCCTGTGTTTGATTATTTATAGCCAAAGTGATACAACACATTCATGGTAGAAAGCTAACAGTAATTTAGCTGTACTTCATTTCTCTAACTCACTGTCATAGACTATATTTCTATTTTCCTAGCTGGATGATTTTTAACATAGTGTGAAGGTATTTATAAACTATTATCCTCAAAGGCAAGTATTATATCAACTCAGATAATGTATATGTATATATATTATTTTCCTGTTGGCTATTTTTTATTATTCTAGGATAATTGTACAGACTGCCTTTGAGATTCAATATTTAAGAGGAATGACAATTGTAGTACTCTATTAGAAAAGCCAGCTTCTTTTCTAAGTGTTGGGTTGTCCTGGAAATAAATAAGTGCATGAATACATGAATAAATACATATAGGTAAAGCTAACGGGTCACTATGAGTCAAATCGACTTGATGGCAGTGGGTTTGGGTTTTTGGGTTTAGGTAAAGCTTCAACTTTGGTATACATAAAACTACTTTTTTTTATGTTTGGGACTATAAAAGGCAAAATTTGGACACCATCTTTAAAAACAGAATTTCAAAGGTTTATCAAAGATAACTGCTAGGCAATAAACTGGAAAATCAGAAGAATCTGTCCTTAAGACAGAAAAAGAATAAGACTAGCTTAGGTTTTTTAAAGTAAGAAAATGTTTTGAAACATAATCAAAATGAAAGAACAACATATATCTCTTCATAAGTCACTTATCTTTTTTTTTTTTTCCATTCCATAGACATGATGCAGAAAATGAGTAAATTAGTGCTCACCATTAAAAGCACTTCTAACATCCTTAACCTTTTATAAAGGGTATGTTTTATTAGAAATGCAATGAATATTCAGTGTTTTGCCCATTTTGGACTTTGGGGGTGTCCCAGCTGTGTAATTCTCACTGAAAGCCCATGTGTGAACCGCAAGCCCAGAGAGAAGCCGGGCTGGCTGGAGGGGCTGTGCTGAAGGCTTTCACATAGTTCCCATTACTAAGGAAACCACTCGTTTTGTCTGAACATGCTCTGAATAGATGTCTCATTTGAAGTCTAGTGCTCAAACCACAAGGATTGCATTATGGAGCCGAGAAAGAAATGAGGGGAACAAAAATGCTTGAAAATGCTACCAAGCCTTCACAAAGCGTCATGCTGTAATAACGTTCCATGAGACAGAAGGTGCATTTATTTTTGCCACTTTCCAAGTTATTTCGGTGGTATAAAAGCCAATTCTTTTGCCTGCCCACGTAATCAAAATAAGTAAAGCAGATGTTCTTCTGACCTATTCTTAATTCCTGCCCTTAGTAGGGTCTTACTGAGAAGTGTGACATCCAGACAGTACAGGAGGGACAAAATATGGATTCTCATATTCATCTTGGTTTACTCCACTGTGCCTGGTAGCTAAATGGTACAGTGCTACGTCTGTGCCAATAAACAAACACATGTTCCGAGTCAGACCTCAGAATTTGCAGCCCCCAAACTGCCGCTGTTAAATTCAGAATGGTGACTGTAGACTGGTATATGATGCTGTTTAATGTGCAGCCAATTCCGATTCGGAGTGAGAAAACACTGTTTCTAGGAGGTTCCTACTCCACTCTCTAGCTCCTGCCATCCCACAGCAAGAAAGTAGCTCCTAGTGAAATATCACGTGTTCTTTCTTTCTTCCTAGTCTTGTTAATTAGGGTTTATGGGACTTTGCCTACAGTATGAACTTTATCAGCTCCTTCTTCTTTCTCTGATATGGACAACTGACATTTTTTCAAACAGACATAAAGTGTTACGCAGTCACTTCCCTCAGAGATTGCCACATCTAGACCCATATAGAAAGCCAGGAGCTGTAGGGAGGCATTGCTACTTCCATTCTGGGGCACTTTAATCCTTACAGTGATCAAGAGATATACTAATATATGAATTAGTCCACAAAGGCAAAAAGTAATAAAAATTTCATAGATCGCTTGGTATTTTACCATTTTGCTGAGGCTCTGCCTGTTAGGGGACAAGTCTGTATTAAGAGTCAGTGACTGGATGAGACATTTGAACTTGTAGCCCAGCGCTTTTGCGCTGCACAGTGGACTCAGTCTATGAACACAGCCTGCTGAGTCTCTCCTTGGAATCTCAGTGTTACAAAGAGGAGCTACCACGTGTTAAACCAAGAAACAAACTTAATAAGCAAGTACAAGCATCCTTCTCTCATGGATTCTTAATGATCAATGGTATAAATAGTATAAATGTGAAAAGCTGACAGTATTGTCAGAAAGCCTTTGTTTACTCTTTTCCTTATTCCTCTATGCATTGTCCCCTTAAATGTATTGGAATCATGGATTTTTAATAAATATACGTTTTAAATCAATGTCTTACTGAGGTGTCCTGCCAACCACGTTTAGGAAATGCCACAGTAGAACTGAGTAAAGGTAAACAAGTATTTTTCTGGGATTTGATGGGGCTCCCACCACCACAAAAAATGCTCTAGGTTTGAAAGCGTGAAAGAGAAAAAGCTGATTTTTGTGAAAGTACACACGTACTTATCGATAATATCTTCGCTAGTTCTGATTGCAACTCTTTGATTCATTTTGATATGAACAGCCTGAAGCTGCCAACTATTTCCGATCTGATGTGGCTGCAGAGTATTTACGTAGCATGTATGTTTAGCAGTTTAGATGTCATAGTTGCTGACGAGAATTCTAACAGTGAGATTTATTGAGAGGTTTCTGTTCTCAAAATGAATGTACATTAGATTCATTATAGGTTATCCTGCCAAAGTTTGGCAGAGCCCAGGGTGCAGATATCTTTGCATCCCTGTTATCAAGCACAGTACCTGGCATACAATACGCATTCAGCAAGCGGAGGTTGAATAGAATTATTTGATAGGAGAAAAAATACAGCAAATTCTGCATTGATAGATGATCTTTTAGCTGGCTTAATTGAGCATTAAATATTAGAAATATAAAAATTTTAACTTTATTTAACATTGTCTAATTTTCTCATCTCCCTTTTCAATAACCTTTTTTGAAATATATTTTGCGTATATATATAAAAGTGATAAAACACTGTTGAAAGGATTAAGACACATCTCTCTCTCAAACAACCGTAGCCTTTTTTCAGAACTAGAGTGGCTGTATTTGTGTTTCATTCTCCAACGGAAAACTCTCAACATGTCTCCAGGTACCATGAAATATCACATGTTCAGTATCGTTCTATTTCTGCTTACAATAATAAGACCTGCAGCCTATTGTAATGCTCATACATTTCAATTAACACCAAGTATCATTTATTTGGAGAAATAAATCCTATTTAGAAGACAATTTTATTCACAGACCAAAGAGATTATGATTTGAAAAATAATGGAGAATTTACAGTTATTATCCAAATTATTAGAGTCCCTGGGTGGTGCAAATGTTAACACACTCAGCTTCCCACTGAAAGGTTGGAGATTAGAACTGACCCAGAGCCATCTCACAAGAAAGGCCTGGTGATCTCCCAAAAGGTCACAGCCATCGAAAACCCTGTGGAGCATGGTTCTTCTCCAATGCAAACGAGGTCACCATGAGTTGGAATTGGCTCAGTAGCAACTTTTTTTTTTTCAATCTGTGATTTGGTAAAGTTAGAAGCTCATTTAGTAATATTTATATATTTTTAAAAGTTTTATCTTTAACATGCATATGTAAGCATACATACGTTTTGCATTATGGAGTATCTTGTTAAGTGATTTCAGACATCGTGTTAAGGCCCAAGTCAAAACTAATCTACCCAAAGCAGATAAAATTGTAAGGTTGATTAAAATATAATGAATTCAAATAGAAGTAATCATTCATAAAGTATTGGATTTAGAAAGGGTGAGTTTAGAAAAAAAGTCATATATAATGAAGCTTTTATTGGTCACTTTTGTATTATCTAGCTAAAAAAATATTGGGTTTAGAAATGTTTATTAACAAAATAAAAAAATAGCTCGGGTTTATTGTAGAAAACTTGGAAAGTTCGGAAGGAATAAAGAAATGGGAAAAATACACACACTAAAAGAGGCGTGGTATACACTTTGGTATATTTTGTTTTGATGCATTTTTTATCCTTACATAATTGAAAATATTTCATATTTTAAAAATTATGAATATAAGCAGGCCTGGTGGTGCAATGGTTAAGTGCTCAGCTGCTATTAGAAAGGTTGACAGTCCAAACCCACTCAGCTGTTCTGCAAGTGAAATACCTGGTGATCTGCTCCCATAAAGATTACAGCCTAGAAAACCCTTCGGGACAGTTCTTCTCTGTCACATGAGGTCACTGTGAGTCAAAAATCCACTTGATGCTGCCGAATAACAACATACATGAACATGTGTACATATGTATGAATATACCGCATGGATGATCCATTTCCCAAATATTGATTTTTTTTTCAATGTTTTATATTGTAAATAATGCTACGGTGAACATACTTCTGCAAAACTTTGTGTCTTTACGTGATTGCTTTCTTAGGATTATTTAGGAAAAGCTGGTGGCGTAGTGGTTAAGTGCTACAGCTGCTAACCAAAGGGTCGGCAGTTCGAATCCACCAGGTGCTCCTTGGAAACCCTATGGAGCAGTTCTACTCTGTCCTATAGGGTCGCTATGAGTCGGAATTGACTGGACGGCACTGGGTTACTGGATAGGATAGGAATACTTAAGGCAGGATTGGACCTTCTTGACCAAAGGATTTGGACATTTTAAGACTTATGATACATATTACAGATTGCTTTCCTGAAAGTGAATACCAAATTCACATAGCAGTGTTTGAGTCTCCTTACTATGCCCTCACCAGCATTTATTCATTCATTCAAGAAATATTTTTGAGTGGGCATTATTCTAGGTGCTGTAAAGGCAAAAAATAGTCATTGATTTTAAGAGATTTTATTTGTTGGGAGGGTGTAGAAGATAGTTGATAGATAGGCAGTGATAAGCGTACAAGTAACAAGATGATTCTAGAGATTGGTATGTATTATTTAAAAAAGTTAAAACAAGTTAATAGTATAGAGAATAATAAAGGGGTGATTAGTATACAGTATTCAGGAAGTTCCCTCTGAGAAAGTGATATTTGAGTTGGCAACTACTAGTATATATTAATGATATATATTAACAAAACTTTTTTTAAAATAATTTTTATTGTGCTTTAAGTGAAAGTTTACAAATCAAGTCAATCTGTCACATATAAACTTATATACACCTTACTACATACTCCCATTTACTCCCCTTAATGAGTCAGCCTGCTCCCTCCTTCCAGTCTCTCCTTTCATGACCGTTTTGCCAGTTTCTAACCCTCTCTACCCTCCCATCTCCCTCCAGACAGGAGATGCCAACACAGTCTCAAGTGTCCACCTGATACAAGTAGCTCACTCTTTATCAGCATCTCTCTCCAACCCATTGTCCGGTCCCTTCCATGTCTGATGAGTTGTCTTCCGGAATGGTTCCTGTCCTGGGCCAACAGAATGGTTTGGGGACCATGACTACCGGGATTCTTCTAGTCTCAGTCAGACCATTAAGTCTGGTCTTTTCATGAGAATTTAGGGTCTGCATCCCACTGATCTCCTGCTCCTTCAGGGGTTCTCTTTTGTGCTCCCTGTCAGGGCAGTCATCCGTTGTGGCCGGGCACCGTCTAGTTCTTCTGGTCTCAGGATGATGTAAGTTTCTAGTTCATGTGGCCCTTTCTGTCTCTTGGGCTCATAGTTATCATGTGATCTTGGTGTTCTTCATTCTCCTTTGATCCAGGTGGGTTCAGACCAATTGATGAATCTTAGATGGCCGCTTGTTAGCATTTAAGACCCCAGATGCCACATTTCAAAGTGGGATGCAGAATGCTTTCTTAATGGAATTTATTTTGCCAATTGACTTAGAAGTCCTCTTAAGCCATAGTCCCCAAACCCCCGACCTTGCTCCACTGACCTTCGAAGCATTCAGTTTATCCTGGAAACTTCTTTGCTTTTGGTCCAGTCCAGTTGAGCTGACCTTCTGTGTATTGAGTATTGTCCTTCCCTTCACCTAAAGTAGTTCTTATCTACTATCTAATCAGTAAATAACCCTCTCCCGCCCTCCCTCCGTCCCCCCCCCTCCCATAGCCACAAAAGAATGTGTTCCTCTCAGTTTGTACTATTTCTCAAGATCTTGTAATAGTGGTCTTATACAATATTTGACCTTTTGCATCTGACTAATTTCGCTCAGCATAATGCCTTCCAGGTTCCTCCATGTTATGAAATGTTTCACAGATTCGTCACTGTTCTTTATCGATGCGTAGTATTCCATTGTGTGAATATACCATAATTTATTTAACCATTCATCCGTTGATGGACACCTTGGTTGCTTCCAGCTTTTTGCTATTGTAAACAGTGCTGCAATAAACATGGGTATGCATATATCTGTTTGTGTAAAGGCTCTTATTTCTCTAGGGTATGTTCCGAGGAGTGGGATTTCTGGGTTGTATGGTAGTTCTACTTCTAACTTTTTAAGAAAATGCCAGATAGATTTCCAAAGTGGTTGTACCATTTTACAATCTCTCCGCAGCCTCTCCAACATTTATTAGTTTGTGTTTTTTGGATTAATGCCAGCCTTGTTGGCGTGAGATGAAATCTCATTGTAGTTTTAATTTGCATTTCTCTAATGGCTAATGATTGAGAGCATTTTCTCATGTATCTGTTAGCTGCCTGAATATCTTCTTTAGTGAAGTGCGTGTTCATATCCTTTGCCAAATTTTTGATTGGGTTCTTCGTCTATTTGTGGTTGAGTTTTAACAGAATCATATAGATTTTAGAGATCAGGCGCTGGTCAGAGATGTCATAGCTGAAAATTTTTTCCCAATCTGTAGGTGGTCTTTTTACTCTTTTGGTGAAGTCTTTAGATGAGCATAGGTGTTTGATTTTTAGGAGCTCCCAGTTATCTGGTTTCTCTTCATCATTTTTGGTAATGTTTTGTATTCTGTTTATGCCTTGTATTAGGGCTCCTGACGTTGTCCCTATTTTTTCTTCCATGATCTTTATTGTTTTAGTGTTTATGTTTAGGTCTTTGATCCACTTGGAGTTAGTTTTTGTGCATGGTGTGAGGTATGGGTCCTGTTTCATTTTTTTGCAAATGGATATCCAGTTATGCCAGCACCATTTGTTAAAAAGACTATCTTTTCCCCAATTAACTGACACTGGGCCTTTGTCAAATATCAGCTGCTCATATGTGGATGGATTTATATCTGGGTTCTCAATTCTGTTCCATTGGTCTATGTGCCTGTTGTTGTACCAGTACCAGGCTGTTTTGACTACTGTGGCTGTATAATAGGTTCTAAAATCAGGTAGAGTGAGGCCTCCCACTTTCTTCTTCCTTTTCAGTAATGCTTTACTTATCCGGGGCTTCTTTCCCTTCCGTATGAAGTTGGTGATTTGTTTCTCCATCACATTAAAAAATGTCATTGGAATTTGGATCGGAAGTGCATTGTATGTATAGATGGCTTTTGGTAGAATAGACATTTTTACTATGTTAAGTCTTCCTATCCATGAGCAAGGTATGTTTTTCCACTTATGTAGGTCCCTTTTAGTTTCTTGCACTAGTACTTTGTAGTTTTCTTTGTATAGGTCTTAGTAGTATTCTGGAGGATCCCTTAGGGTTTTCTGTGTATAAGATCATGTCATCTACAAATAGAGATAATTTTACTTTTTCCTTGCCAATCTGGATGCCCTTTATTTCTTTGTCTAGCCTAATTGCTCTGGCTAGGACCTCTAGCACAATGTTGAATAAGAACGGTGATAAAGGGCATCCTTGTCTGGTTCCTGTTCTCAAGGGAAATGCTTTCAGGCTCTCTCCATTTAGAATGATGTTGGCTGTTTGCTTTGTATGGATGCCCTTTATTTTATTGAGAAATTTTCCTTCAATTCCTATTTTGCTGAAAGTTTTTATCATAAATGGGTGTTGGACTTTGTCAAATGCCTTTTCTGAATCAATTGATAAGATCATGTGGTTTTTGTCTTTTATTTATATAGTGGATTACATTAATGGTTTTTCTAATATTAAACCAACCTTGCATTAAATTAATTAATTAATTAAAAACCTTGCATAAAAAATACCTGGTATAAATCCCACTTGATCGTGGTGGATTATTTTTTTGATATGTTGTTGAATTCTATTGGCTAGAATTTTGTTGAGGATTTTTGCATTTATGTTCATGAGGGATATAGGTCTGTAATTTTCTTTTTTTGTGGTGTCTTTTTTTTTTTTTTTACCTGGTTTTGGTATCACGGATATGGTGGCTTCATAGAATGAGTTAGGTAGTATCCCATCATTTTCTATGCTTTGAAATACCTTTAGTAGTAGTGGTGTTAACTCTTCTCTGAATGTTTGGTAGAACTCTGCAGTGAAGCTGGCCGGGCCAAGGCTTTTTTTTTCTGTTGGGAGTTTTTTGATTACCTTTTCAATCTCTTTTTTTGTTATGGGTCTATTTATTTGTTCTACTTCTGATTGTGTTAGTTTAGGTAGGTAGTGTTTTTCTAGGAATTCATCCATTTCTTCTAGGTTTGCAAATTTGTTAGAGTACAATTTTCTGTAATCTGATATGATTCTTTTAATGTCAGTTGGGTCTGTTGTGATGTGGCCCATCTCGTTTCTTATTCGGGTTATTTGTTTCCTTTCATGTATTTCTTAATTCAGTCTGGCCAATGGTTCATCAATTTTGTTAATTTTTTCAGAGAACCAGCTTTTGGCTTTGTTAATTCTTTCAATTGTTTTTCTGTTCTCTAATTCTTTTAGTTCAGCTCTAATTTTTATTATTTGTTTTCTTCTGATACCTGATGGGTTCTTTTGTTGCTTGCTTTCCATTTGTTCAAGTTGTAGGGACAGTTCTCTGATTTTGGCTCTTTCTTCTTTATGTATGTGTGCATTTATCGATATAAATTGACCCCTGAGCACTGCTTTTGCTGTGTCCCAGAGGTTTTGATAGGAAGTGTTTCCATTCTCGTTGCATTCTATGAATTTCTTAATTCCCTCCTTGATGTCTTCTATAACCCAGTCTTTTTTCAGGAGGGTATTGTTCAGTTTCCAAGTATTTGATTTGTTTTCCCTAATTTTTCTGTTATTGATTTCTACTTTTATGGCCTTATGATCTGAGAAGATGCTTTGTAATATTTCGATGTTTTGGATTCTGCAAAAGTTTGTTTTATGACCTAATATGTGATCTATTCTAGAGAATGTTCCATGTGCACTAGAAAAAAAAGTATACTTTGCAGCTGTTGGGTGGAGTGTTCTGTATAAGTCTATGAGTTCAAGTTGGTTGATTGTATCAATTAGGTCTTCCATGTCTGTATTGAGCTTCGTACTGGAAGTCCTATCCTTCTCTGAAAGTGGTGTGTTGAAGTCTCCTACTGTAATTGTGGAGGTGTCTATCTCACTTTTCAGTTCTGCTAAAGTTTGTTTTATGTATCTTGCAGCCCTGTCATTGGGTGCAAAAATATTTAATATGGTTATATCTTCCTGGTCAATTGTCCCTTTAATCATTATGTAGTGTCCTTCTTTATCCTTTGTGGTGGATTTAACTTTAAAGTCTATTTTGTCAGAAATTAATATTGCTACTCCTGCTCTTTTTTGCCTGTTGTTTGCTTGATATATTTTTTTCCATCCTTTGAGTTTTAGTTTGTTTGTGTTTCCAAGTCTAAGGTGTGTTTCTTGTAGGCAGCATGTAGATGGATCGTGTTTCTTTATCTAGTCTGAGACTCTCTGTCTCTTTCTTGGTGCATTTAGTCCATTTACATTCAGCATAATTATAGATAAGTATGTGTTCAGTGCTGTCATTTTGATGCCTTTTTGTGCATGTTGTTGACAATTTCATTTTTCCACTTACTTTTTTGTGCTGAGATGTTTTTCTTTGTAAATTGTGTGTTCCTCATTTTCATAGTAGTTGAATTTATGTTTGCTGAGTTGTTATGTTTTTCTTGGTTTTTATTTTGAGTTATGCAATTGTTATACCTCTTTGCGGTTACCTTAATATTTACCCCTATTTTTCTAAGTAAAAACCTAACTTGTATCATCCTATATTGCCTTGTTTTCCTCTCCATATGGCAGTTCTATGCCTCCTGTATTTAGTCCCTCTTTTTGATTATTATGATCTTTTACATAATGACTTCAATGATTCCCTGTTTCGAGCAGTTTTTTCTTTTTAAAATTAATCTTAATTTGTTTTTGTAATTTCCCTATTTGAGTCGATATCAGGATCTTCTCTTCTGTGATTTTGTGTTGTGCTGGTATCTGATATTATTGGTTTTCTGACCAATTTCCTTTAGTATTTCTTGTAGCTTTGGTTTGGTTTTTGCAAATTCTCTAAGCTTGTATTTATCTGTAAATGTTTTAATTTCACCTTCATATTTGAGAGAGAGTTTTGCTGGATATATAATCCTTGGCTGGCAGTTTTTTTCCTTCAGTGCTCTATATATGTCATCCCATTGCCTTCTTGACTGCATGGTTTCTGCTGAGTAGTCTGAACTTATTCTTACTGATTCTCCTTTGTAGGAGACCTTTCTTTTATCCCTGGCTCCTTTTAAAATTTTCTCTTTATCTTTTGTTTTGGCAAGTTTGATGATAATATGTCTTGGTGTTTTTCTTTTTGGATAAATCTTAAATGGGGTTCGATGAGCGTCTTGGATAGATATCTTTTCATCTTTCATGATGTCAGGGAAGTTTTCTGCGAACAGATCTTCAGCTATTCTCTCTGTATTTTCTTTTATCCCTCCCTGTTCTGGAACTCCAATCACACGCAAGTTATCCTTCTTGATAGAGTCCCACATGATTCCTAGGGTTTCTTCATTTTTTTTAATTCTTTTATCTGATTTTTCTTCAACTATATTGGTGTCAATTGCCTTATCCTCCCACTGCCCCACTCTGCATTCCAATTGCTCGATTCTGCTCCTCTGACTTCCTATTGAGTTGTCCAATTCTGTAATTTTACTTTTAATCTTTTGGATTTCTGAATGCTGTCTCTCTATGGATTCTTGCAGCTTATTAATTTTTCCACTATGTTCTTGAATAATCTTTTTGAGTTTTTCAACTGCTTTATCAGTGTGTTCCTTGGCTTTTTCTGTAGATTGCCTTATTTAATTTCTGAGGTCATCCCTGATGTCTTGAAGCATTCTGTAAATTATTTTTTTATATTCTGCATCTGGCAATTCCAGGATTGTATCTTCATTTGTGAAAGATTTTCATTCTTTAGTTTGGGGAGTTGTAGAAGCAATCATGGTCTGCTTCTTTATGTGGTTTGATATCGACTGCTGTCTCTGAGCCATCTATAAGATATTGTAATGATTTATTTTATATTTGCTTACTGAGTCTTATCTGGTTTTGTTTTCTTTCAATATACGTAGATGGGCTACTAGATTGCACTGTCTTGATTGTTGTAGCCTTTGAATTGCTTATGTCCTATTGGGCTGTTACCAGATATATAAGCCTAAGAGTCCATTTACTATTCTTGAGTAGAATCTGATTTTGGGTCACCAAGTGTATGGTGTAGACTCTCACCTATTCACTTAGAGGAGTAGTTTTGATAGTTGTGTGCACCAGGTTCTAGTAGCAGCAGGGGGTCACACTCTGGGGGGGGGACAGGATGCTGACAGGCTTCCCCCAAGTGCCAGTGAGGTAAGTGTGTCTCTATTCCTAAAGCACTTTGGTGGGTGGGCTCTGCAGGTGTACCTTAGGCATCCAATGCATGTACCTCTACAGATTGGTATGTGTCACTATCCTCAGTCCCCTATGGCAGGAGCCTGGGTGGTTTGGATGGAGCTTCAGCCTTCAATTCCCTGTTGTGGGTCAGTGAGGGCTCTGTTTAATAGGTAGAGATATCGGACCTGCAAAACTTGTCTTTCCAGTAATCGGCTAAAACAATTACAGTCAGATCACTATCAGAATTGCCTTTGCATTGTAATAGCCACCTTGTTCCCTATAGGGATGAAAGCCCAAGACTGGGATCTCATATGCTTGGCTTGAGCTGATTCTGTATTTGTATTCCAATTTCAGGAAGTCAGGGAAGGATTTTTGGTCCTGGGTTTTGGAGAATGGGTTAGGAAAAAACAAAACAAAACAAAACAAAAAAAACTGCAGAGCATTTCACTCTCTGGCCCAGGAAATTCCAATGTTAATGAAGCCGCCTGAGAAGGGAGGGGAGGGACCAGATAGATAGGAGAGAGTAGCACCCAGGAATATAGACAAAGTTACTTATCTTGTTTGGTGATGACTGTTTTATCTGAGATTCCCAAGGGGCGTGTAGCCTGTGTGAGCTGGTTGGGTCAAGATTGCCCCCGAGGGTCAGGCCTGTGTCCTGTGCTTGTGCTGTCTCAGAAGCCGTGGTCAGTTCCTCCACTCCCAGTCCAAAGCCCAGCGCCAAGGTTCCCCGGCTGGGACACCGCACTCCAGGCTCCAAAACCAGTTGCTGCCTCCCAGTGACTTCTCCTCCTGTCAGCAGCTGGGCTTCCACTGAGGTCACTTCAGGGGTCTAGGGTTGTGTCCCGTGTTTGTGCCATCTCAGGATGCCGTGCTCAGCTCCCCTGCACCCAGTCCAAAGCCCGATGCCAAGGTTTTCTGACTGGGACGCTGGCTTCAGGCTTTGAAAACAGTCGCTGCTTCCCCGTGGTTGCTCCTTTTCTCGTTAGCCCCGTCAGTATGTAGCCTGCTTGCACTGGCTGAGTCTCTACGGAGGTTACCCCAGGGGCCTAGGGGTTAGGGCTGTGTCCCATGCCTGCCCTGCGCAGCAAGCCTCAATCAGCCCCACCACTCGGCACCAGGAAACCACAAGGGCTTAAGGCTGTGGTGCTGGACGCCAGCTCCAGAGGCAGTTGCTGCTTCAGGATGCAGCTTTTCACTCACTTATCACTCAGGTCAACTCTTTATATCTGTGTTTGATGGTCAGGGTTCGTAGATTGTCATGTATGTGATCGATTCACATGTTTTTCCAAGTCTTTGTTGCAAGAGGGATCCGAGGTAGCTTCTACCTAGTCAGCCATCTTGGCCTCGCCCCAATAAAATTTTTTAAGAGTTTGAAAACAAGGTATTTAATAAGGCAGCCACCAATTTTTTTGTTCCTATTACAATCAAACCTCTTGAAAAACTTGCTTTATAGCTTCCTTGCTTCCTTTATCTCTTCAGTCCACTCGATTGGTCTTTGACATGTGTCATTCCATCTAAGGTTTTTATCAGTGGCTTCTCCTAGATTTTTTTCTTCTTAAGTGAAAGATTCTATTCAAGTAGGTTTTTTCTTGAGATTTTCAGCATTTCTGTTTTTTTATCATAACCAAAGTACTGCAAAAATACCCTTACTTGCTGAGATCTGACACATGATTATGATCTTGGCCAGAACAAATAGTGAGAGAAAAACAGGTATTCAAATGTTTCTGAAATCTAAAAAAACATTGTATTCTAAGAAAAAACAGAACTCCATTATTCTTTTCTATTGTAATAGCAAGAACGTTAAAATGTTGATTCCCAGAAGAGTGTGTACGGATGGATTCTCATAAACCAAACTCCATTTTTCAAAGTGATCTGAATATTGTTCAAGGAATTCTAGTTAGTTGGCAGAGGGACAGCATTGAGAAAGAACTATGCCCCCAAATGAGAGCCCTAAAGAAGTGCGTTATGTGCCCATGCATTTTACATGGGACCAAGATTAACTGGGTTTAACTCTGAACCTTAGGAAGCAAAGCTGTTTCAAATTTTAATAGAAATAAACCTCACTTTGAAATTTTGTGGGTGTTGTGTCCATGAAAAGCAAATTAATATTCTATAAAGTCTGTCGGACCGTTAAGTGGTAATCAGCTAAAAGTTAACTGAACCATTTGATGAGGCATCATGGCAGGTGGTGGGAAGATCACAGGTCAGGAAGTGAATAGACCAGGTTTCTTAGTCTTGTTTTGACTTCAATTAAACGTATTAGTTTGGATAGGTCATTTAACCTTTCTGGATCTTGGTTTTTCTGTTTTTTGTTTTCAAATCAGTAAAATGAGGGAATTTAACCTGGTTGTGTCTGAGGTCCTCTGCAGCTCAGATGTCTATATAGTTCAACAGTCAAAATCACTGGGTAGAAAACAGAATCTGTGGAGTGGATTATTTTGCACAAAAATGATTTCTGCTTGGTGGCTGGAAATTAGGGCTTGGACATTGTGCTAGTTCTAAGGACAGTCAGTCCAGGACAGACCAATGGAGAGCCAGGAACAGAGTACTGACTGTAAACACATATATACACATATAGAACAATTGTCCCCAATATAAAATTTCTCATATTTCTCTACAAAGACATCAGAGGTTAATAATTAAAGGAGATTGAGATACAGACCATTAGCAATAAGTTATTACTTTGCTGAGTGGCAGAGTTCTGCTATGTAAGTAGTAGCACAACTAAGGGGACATTTACAGGAGACCTGTATTTCAGCAAACCACAGTTAGCAGAACATACCTCTCAGGGGAAGTGGTAGAATCCTACACGTTTGAGACTCCCAAAATATGGACCCCAAATAGCAGTAAAAATGATGCCACAGGGAATAATCTTGCACTGGGAAGTGGATAGACTTTATAAACAAATGGGATTTCTCATTTCTGTTTGTCACGTTTCTAAGAGGACAATGGCAATTAAGAGAGAATCTGCCTGTGAACAGAGTCTCAGATCTGTACAAGCATACAGGCTTGAAAGAAAGTGGAACTGTCTCAGTGGAACAGTAGTTAGGTGCTCAGCTGCTAGCCAGAATGATGGCTGTTGGAACCCACCAGCTGCTCCGCTGGAGAAAGGCGTGCCAGTCTGCTTTCCTGAAGAATTGCAGCCTAGAATATCATGTGGGCAGTTCTACTCTGCCCTGTATAGTCACTGTGAGTCAAAATTGACTTTACGGCAATGGGTTTGGTTTTTGGTTTAATGACTAATGATGTTAAACATCTTTTCATTTGCCTTTCCACCACTTGTCTGTCTTCACTGAAGAAAAGTTTTTTCAGTCCTTTTCCTTTCATTTATTTATTTATTTTTGATATTTTATTGCATTTTTGGCGACAGCTTACGAAACAAATTCTGTTCCCATTTAACAATTTCTACACAAATTATTCAATGACATTAATTACATTTTTTTTTTTTTACACTGTTTTAACATTCTCTTCAATTGGATTCTGGTTGTTCAATTTCCAGTGCTCTAGTTTCCCTGTCCTGTTATCCTCTCATCTTTGCTTTAGAGTAAATGTTGACCTTTTGGTTTTTTCCTTTTCTTATTTTTAATTGGGTTGTGTGTCTTTTTGTTGTTTAGATATATTTGTATGTTATAAACTTTTAGTGATACATAACATAAATATCTAAAAAATAAAAAAAACTACAAATGTTTTTAAAATCGTGATGTTTTTCTGATCTGAAATTTAATTCAAGAGACTTGAGTTAATAAAGAAAAATATCAAACAGGTGCTCCTTTTCTCATTTGTAAATGTTTTTTTTTTTTTTTTTTGGCGTGATTATGTTTATATGCTATAAACTTTTAGTGATATGGAACATTAATATTAAAAAAATTAAAAAAACTACAAATATATTTAAAACCATGAGGTTTTTCTGATCTGAAATTTAAGTCAAGAGACTTAACAATGCCAAGAAAAATATAAAATATAATTTTTTTAATTACGTAACTGAAATATGAAGATATGTGTATTTATATATGAAATCAAGAAACAGTTTTTTTTTTTTTTTTAATGAATCTGGTGTTCAGTTGAAATATCATATGCTATATGTGCTGTCCAAGGCACCTTCATTGTGGCAGCCATGCTGTAGCAGAGCATTTCGGGTCTCCCCAGTGAGTCATTAGCCCATACAGGCAGGGGGGAAATCATTTTAAACTCTATTAGTATTTCCACGTTGAGGCTTAATTTGACAAACTTGTGAAGTCGAGTTTGCAAAAACAACTTGCTCTGGGTAAGTTTTTACCAGTCTTATTTTTTTCAATCAAAAATTGTTCAATCACTAGTTCCTTCCTAGATAGGTAACATTTTTATCGAATAACCAAAAATTTTTGTCTAGTCATTGTGTCCATATATACTTACTTCTCTACTTGCTACCATTTGTCAACTGAATTAGAAAACAAAACCAAACCAAACCTTTGCCATCAAGTTGATTCTGACTCATAGTAACTCTGTAGGACTAAGTAGAACTTTGCCATAGGGTTTCTAAGGAGCGGCTGGTGAATTCGAACTGCTGACCTTTTGCTTAGCAACTGAATGCTTAACACGGCATCACCAGGGCTCCATCAACTGAATAGAAGTCACAATTTGCTATGATAGTTATCAGTAATGCAACCATGGCATGTGCTACTTTCAACTTTATTGGAGTGGTTTGCAACACATCAGATGGCTGACATTTTCAGAAGCAAAGACTTCCTTATAAGATGGAGCCTGCAGCCTTTTACAGTTTTGGGGTGGTCACTATTTTGCCAAATTGAATTTATAGCTTTCTTTTCATTATCCAAAGCTTCTTTGGACTTTACACTTGGCAGGTGTTTTTCCCACTATCGTTTTACAGAATCTAGTCTCACGTTCCTGACAAAAATGTGAACTACTTTAGCTAAAAGCTGTTTTTCTCTCAGCCTATAAATCTACATTGTGAAATTCTGGATAATGTTTATCACCTCTGTTCTGTTACACATGGACTGTCTTTGAAGGAGGGTAGGGATGGCAGATACCTGGAAGTGAAAGTTCAGAAATAATGTACCTGAAGATGAAATATAGCTTATTTAATGACATATTTTCAAATAGAATGTCATGGATTGAATTCTGTAACCCCAAAATATGTATCAGCTTGGCTAGGCCATGATTTCCAGTATTGTGTGGTTGTCTACCGTTATGTGATCTGATGTGATTAACCTATATGCTGTAAGCCCTAACCTCTATGATGTTAATGATGCAGGATTAGAGGCAGTTATGTTAATGGGGCAGGACTCACTACAGGATTAGTTTGTATCTTGAGTCAGTCTCTTTTGAGATATAAAAGAGAGAAGTGAGCAGAGAAGAGAGGGATCGCATGCCACCACGAAAGAAGTGCTAGGAGTGGAGTGTGTCCTTTGGACCCAGGGTCCCTGTGCTGAGAAGCTCCTTGACCAGGGGAAGATTAATAACAAGGACCTTCCCTCAGAACTGACAGAGAGAGAAAGACTTTCCCTGGAGCTGGCACCCTGACTTAGGACTAATAGCCTTCTAAACTGTGAAAGAATAAATTTCTCTTTGTTAAACCCATGCACTTGTGGTATATCTGTTATAGGAGCACTGGACAACTAAGACATAAGGGAAGAACTGTTTTATTGAACATCGTCCTTTGGTTCTAGAAACTGGTTCAATAGCACCTTTTGAACAAATATGAAGAGATTCTGAGGGTCAGGTCTCTGTGATTGGTGCCACTGTTTTTCTACCTTAACTGCTTCTTCAGGTAGTAGACCAGTTCCAGATAGCCCCAGCTCGCCTTGGCATCTGAAAACTAAATGGTAATTGGGTGAGGATTAGTGAACAGTACAGCAAAATGTCCCAGAAAGATCATTACTTTGTATATCATATGTTTGGAATCCAAATGCTACTTAACACTGGTCAATATCATCAGTGTTCATTCTAATCATTAATCTTCAAATGTCATTAAAGTCATTTTTTAAAAGTTTTTCTACCTAGAAACATTTCTGTCTATCTTGGAAGAAGTACTACCAGAATGTTCCTTAGAAACAAGGATAGCAAGACTTCGTCTCTTGTATTTTGGACATGTTACTAGCAGGGACGAGTCCCTGGAGAAGGACATCATGCTTGGTGAAGTATAGGATCAGCATAAAGGAGAAAGACCCTCAAAGAAGATGAATTCACACAATGGTTGAAACAATGGACTCAAACATAGCAACCACTTGAGATGGCTCAGGACCAGGCAGTGTTTCATTCTGTCGTACGTAGGGTTGCTATGAGGTGAAAGGGACTAGATAGCACCTAACAACGACAACCTAGAAACATGCAATGTTCTAATTTTATAAATGAAAAAACTCAAGTTTAGTGTTCTTTATGGTCTATAGCTATAGATTAGTTCATTATTATTCCTCATTATACCAAATTGGAAACGCCGGTGGCGTAGTGGTTAAGTGCTATGGCTGCTAACCTGAACATTGGCGGTTCAAATCCACCAGGCGCTCCTTGGAAACTCTATGGGGCAGTTCTACTCTGTCCTGTAGGGTCGCTATGAGTCGGAATCGACTCGACGGCAACGGGTTTGGTATACCAAACTGAGTTCAAGGGATATCCAATAATCATCTAGCTCAGATATGTGAAATGAACAGCACCTTTATGGACTGTTGCCCATGGCAGATATTGCTAATTGATCAAAGCACACTTTCCCACTGAACCCAAAGCATCCTTTTTGCATGCCCAGCAATCATACCAGCATACAGAAGGAGCTGGCATGAGCAAAGAATCTATTTGCTGTATCAGATCTAATCCAGTTCCCTCAAGTTAAAAATGAGAAGGTTAGAGAAAAATAATGGTGAAGTTATTTGCTAAGGTTGCAAAAGGAATTGTTTGCTGAACAGGCCTCTTGACTCTTAGTATAACATCCATTCCACTTTGGCAGAGGGTGCTCATGACCCCAGCCTTCATTCATGGCTAGGTACCAGATTGAGTGCTGAGTAAAAGGGTACTCCTTCCAGAAATTACTTTTATCATTGTGGTTGTTGTTAGCACCCTCAAGTTGGCCCAAGAGTTGTGATGACGCTGTATACAACCAAACTAAATGCTGTCTGTCCTGTGTCATCCCCAGAGTCCCATGATAGGTTGGGAATGAGACCGTTATAAATCATAGGGTTTTCATTGGCAGATTTTTGGAAGTAGATTGTTTGGTACGCCTTCTTCCTAGTTTGTCTTAGTCTGGAAGCTCCACTGAAACCTGTTCAACATCATAGCAACATGCAAGCCTCCAATGACAGATGGGTGGTGGCAGCACATGAGATACATTGGCCGGAAATTGAAACCAGGTCTCCCGTATGGAAGGCAAGAATTCTACTACTGAACCGTATTGTACTGGCAGAAAAATAATTGAATTCATCTGTGATTAGTCCATTAATTCAATGAATAAAACAAAAGAAACTTGGGTTAGACTTCTAAAATGTCTTTTCTACAATTAGAATGACCTCATAGTTTATTCTGGGAAGCTTAAGTTAGGGTGTCTTTCAGCATTGTTATTCTCTATATTTAAGTTTTAGATGGATGATTAAAGGGAGCATCATAATGACTTTTGATACCATTCTTTGTATAAAGTTGACATATGTGCTGTTATAAATATAAAAACAGTAATAACTCAAATGATCATAATTTATTGATTGTTCCTCCACCCATTTTTTTCTTTGACTAAAAAAACTTTGCCAAGTTTTAAAACCTATGCCTTGTACATTTTGTCATTTTTTGGAAGCTAGGAAGCAGACTGTTTTGCAAAATATTCATAAAATGACAAATTTAAACCACATGTTGATTTCATGAAAATGTGAAGATCAATCACTTTTTTCTTGGTACTATTTGCATATTAATTTATATCGGCTTGGAAATGTGAGAAATGATTTCATACAGAATACATTTTTCTCTGCCAAAGTTTATTGTAAAATGTTCTTTTTTCCATGATGAGAAATGCTGCCCAGCAGTCACGAATATTTTTGCAAAGTTATTAGTGATACATGAAATAAATTTAGCCAACTGTCTTCCCATGTACTTTCCTTCTCTTGCTTGATATTCTCTATGGTGTCTTTATATATGTATGTGTATATGTGTGTAGGTGTGTGTATACACAGACACACTTTATTCATCATAGTTAATTGATCTGCTGTGAAAATGTTTATTTTACTTTTAATATATTCACCATGGTATCATATTCCAAATACCTTGGTTCACATTGACTTAATTCAGGGATTTTTAAGCACTCAGGCTTCACACCCCTTGCTTCTTTGAAGGACTTTATACCTTGCACGCTACTCACCACCCCATCCTCAATGTATTGCTGGAATTCTCTTGTCTGTGGAGACTTTGACTATGTATTTCCTTGGTTCTCTGCCTAATTCTCTAGCTTTTCCTTCCTTATCTTCTTTGTCACCTTTTCTGCTTCTTTTAAGAGAAAGAGCATATGCTGTGCTGTTAGGCAAACCTCGATTCAAATCTCAGTTTTACTACTTACTGACCATGCGACTTCAAGCAAGTTATTTTTACTTTTTGAACCTCAGTTTTGTTATCTGCAAAATGGATACTGTATTTTCCTGTATCATTGAGAATTTCAACAGGAAACAAATGGCCCACTCAAAGTAGGAGAATTTGAGAAGGCTTTTGGAGTTAATTACAAAGATGTGGGTAGGACACCAGAGAATCACAAGTGATAATGGTGGAGGCATGTAGGACTAGCAGCATAAGAATTTCCATCACCTTTCCCATTCCCTGTCTTTCCCAGTACCTCCTTTCCATCCAAATAGACATGGTAGGGAGAAGAATTAACTAGTGCCCAGAATGAAAAAGTGTGAGAAAGTCATATAGAACATTCTGCCTTGGAAGAGTAGTGACCTCCTGACAAAGAGGGCAAGTCAGCCTGAGGCAGCTTCAGCTGGGCTTCCCATTAGCTGTCCTCAACCTTAAGCCAGAAGTTGAGCCCATTTATGTGATCCATTCAGCTCAGCTTCCCAGTTCAGACATCATGGTAGAAAAGAGTGGAGAGTGGCTATGGAGGGGCAAAAGTTAGCCACTTTGTCCATTGCCTTTATGAATTACTTCAAAGATTGAAGGAAATAACCAATGTAAAGTACCTAGTGTGTGCCTGGAATGTGGTTCCTATTTAAAATATTATCTCCCTAAGCAGATACTTTGATCCTTCTCTCCTTTTACGTCAAAAATATGTTCCATGCCTTTGCCTTTGGTTTTTAAGCTAATGATTTTTATAGTTTAAAATCTCATTTGTTTATTCTTTGTTCATTAATTATTCACTCAATAAACATTTATTGAATGCTTGTTTGATCCCAGTACAAATGTAGCTCCTGCCTTTGTAGACTTTACAGTCTAGTACAGGAGACAGACAAAAACTAAATCCGTGAACATGCATACAAACATACGCACACATACACACACATCACATACATTAAAAAAAAAAAAAAAAGTTGCCATCAAGTTGATCCTGATTCATGAAGACCCCTTATGCGTGAGAGCAGAACTGTGCTCCATAGGGCTTTCAGTGACTAATTTTTCAGAAGTAGATTGCCAAGTCTTTCTTCTGAGGCTCCTCTGGCTGGGTGGACTTGAACTGCCAACCTTTCAGTTTGCAGCTGAGCACATTAGCTGTTTGTGCACTCAAAAACTCCACACAAAAAATAGAATAGCTCTAAATTGCAGAAAATACTTTAAGGAAAATAAAGAGTACTAAGCCAGAGAATAAGAGTGGGAACTTATTAAATGGGAGAAGAGATAATCTTCAAGCTGAAATCCTGAAGTTGTAAAGGGGCATCTCTGGAATGATTTGTTGGTAAAGGGGAGAACATTCCGTAAAGAAGGAATAGTATTTCGGTACCGAGAGATATATTCATGGGGCTAGAACATTGTAAGAGGCTATGAAGAAGAACATAGTTTTTAGTGGAAGTATCCCAGGAAAATTATTGAAAGGGCTTTATGCAAATAAATGGTATCACGTGGGAGATGTCAGTGCATATGGTGAAGAGCTTGTGAACTTGAGATATATTTGGAGGTAGGTTTGACAGGAGTTGGAGATGAGCAATGTGAGGTACAGGGAGGAATGGAGGATGACTCCAAGCTTCTCCTCCACCCCGCTGGCCCATTAGTGGGGGTCTCTGAGCCAGGACAGATTCCCCATAGGTTCACAGATGCATCACTTCTAGCTGTTCACAGATGATCCTACCTTGACTTCCTGCAAACCATTCAAGACCAACAGTTGTCATTGCCTGCTTAAGGAAGTCCAGACTCAGCCCATCAGTCAGGTCCTCTGTGGTCTGATCTTGCTCTGTTGACCACCCTCCTTTAGCATATGAGGTTCCCTAGCCAGTCTGATGAGTCACTGCTCTGGATCATAAGCCCACATCTTTCCCGGATCTTCTTATTTGTCTTTGAAACCCACATGCCATCTCCTACATTAAATACCTCCCCTAACCCCAAACCCCACCCTAGATAATTAAACAATCAGCCTTAAATGTTTATATGAACATTCATAGACATGCATGTTAGGAATGCAACCAGAAGTATGAAAATAACCACAATTCTCTACCAGGTCTATTTTGCCTTTTATTATACATAAAAGATTATAAAAAATTGGGGATTTTTAAAAAAGGGGTACCGGGTCATAACCTGATCTAATCCCAGAAACGTAATGTCAAAGGTTTCTTAGCATTGTGAGGGTGAAACACCTAAGATTTTAAGACAGTACCTGAATCAAAACAAGGAAAGAGAGCTAGCTCTGAAAATATACACAGTATACATTTTCCCAAGCTGCTGATTTTTAAAATGTGATCTATTTTTTTATATTGATAGAAAATAATAGTTAAGTTTTCTACTGTGTTCTTCTTATGTCACAGACATTGGCCTAATTTCCTTACATGAATTAATTCATTTTGTCATTTTAAGGAAGCGATGAGGTGAGTCCTAAATTACCTCCATTTTGTAGATTGAAGACTGAGGGTTAGAATGTTTTGGTAATTTGCTCCAAAGTCTTAACAAGTAAGCACTGAAGGCAGGACTCAAACAGCTTGCTTCCGTAGCTGCCCTGGGTTTTGAATCACACTTTGGTGCGTCTTTGTGGAATCTCTGTGTAACACAGTGAATGTAAACCTGAAGGTTCTTTTGGAGGCATGCTGAGGGAGAGAAGTGGAATTCTTGAGTGTTATTTCATTTGGTAGCTTTATATTATCAGATTTTCCTGAAAGGCAGAAAATAATAAGGTGTGTGGGTAAGATAATGTGATTCCTTGTATAAAAGCCATAGGAATGCAAAACTGAGGCATTTTTAAATTTGAGTTGTGGTAGTACCTGCAAATGCAGTTAAGATCAGTGAATGACTAGTTCATATAGTCTTTCTAAATTGTCAGTAATAGGCTTGGGTAAAAAGGTCATATCCATCTTGATAGAAAATGAATATTTTTTTAAAAAATTGCTTTTTTGGCTTCCTTAGGTTTATTACACTGCTATTTATAAAAATAAATCAGTGAAGTGTTGGCACATTGCAGACTCTGTTTTCTAGACATTGAAAGAAATGCTGGTAACGTTTCTATTTGCTTACTAACTAATGAGACAGTATTGGCTACTTTCACAGGACTTGGATTCTGGCAAGAACAGCTCTTTTTTCACAATTAGGTATTTAAAGTTATTACCATAGACTGTAATCAAAAAATATTTATATATACATACCCTGAATAAAGGGGCTTTGCCATCTTCTGGCTCATAGAGTGCTATAATTTTAGACCCTGGAAGTCACCAACATGAAAAGGCAAGGATATTAATTTTACCCTTGGGGAGAATTTGCTTTGTGTGTGGTCTCCTGTTAAAATTTTGAACAGTAGCTTAATGCCCATACTACTTAGTAAGCAGAATACTTAGATGACAAATATCTGTGGAATAATTCTGCAAAAATATGTAAAATTAATTCAGTGAACATTTATTGAGTGCCATATATATGTGCTCAGCTACTAATCAAAAAAGGTCAGCCGTTTGAATCCACCAGATGCTCCTTGGAAACCCTATGGGGCAGTTCTATTCTATAGGGTTGCTGTGAGTGGGAATCGACTCGACAGCAACAGGTTTGTTTTTTTTTTTAATTTATATGTACAGTTATTGAAGACCACACACACACACATACAGTTGCTCTGCATCAGAATCAACTCAAAGGCAACAGTTTTGGTTATATATATAATTATAATATATAATATATATAATAATATATAATATATAATAAATAATATGTTATATATAATGTATAATATATATAAAATATAATATATATATATTATATATAAAATATATAATATATAATATATATAAAAGATATATAATATATATATAATATATAAAAAATATAATATATATAATATATACATACACACAGAACGCATTGCTGTTGAGTCTATTCCAACTCACAACTACTCTTTATATATTCCAGCCTCTATTCCAGGCCCTGGGAGAGCAGAGGTGATAATAAGACAGTTTTCCCTCATAACCTAGCATGGGAGACAGGTCTGTAAAATAACTAAATATTTTTGAGAACCAAAAGCAGGGGAGTACAGGTTATTATAGTGGACTGAAGAATGGAAAAGTACTTAATTTTCCCTAGAACAAATGGGGAAGACTTATGCATTTTTTGTAAGTTCAAATACTTTTAACAACATGGTTGATTTTATTTTAATTTATGGTCCTGCTTTATATGACTAAGGTGCTGGCTATTTAACTACCGCTGACTGATATGTTATAAAAAAAGGGATCATAGGGAAGGAAGACACAGAGTGAAAAAATATCAAAGTGAGAAAATACAATGACTTTTTATAAAAAAAAAAAATCAGGATAATGATTTTGCTTTTTCAGTTCAGTTTTCAAGGATGCATTTTCTTTTTAATTTGAATTTAAATTCAAATTTGTTAGTAGGGCTTAAGTCTATAAATACCAGGTCATTTGTTAAAGGTGGATATTTCTCTAAGACTTTTGCTAATTTTACTGAAGAACAGGGGAGGTGGCAATAATTTGAGTAACTGTTCCAGGGTTTCTGTATGCTGACGTATGTGCGTTCTTTATGCTTCATATTAAGAAGATGGATTAGTATATAGGTAGTGTGACGTGTTGAACTACATAGATTTATTCTTTTGTCCTTAGTTGTCCCTTTCATAGATACTAAGAACTTGATTTTTATATGTACAACATAAAGAAACATGTTTTCTTTCATTGCGATATTATGTGAGATTCCATCCTTAGTTCACATGTAACAGAGTAGGCTGTTCCCTACAAGCACTAAGTCTTCGTAGATTAAGCTGGTTCTTTAAATAACTTTATGCTATCTTAAATCTGAAGTTTGAATTGTTTCAAGAAGACTATAAATATGTCTAAAATATACAGTTGTGAAATATGTCTAAAATACACATTATCATTTTGTAATCATGTTACTATAGTCCTGGTATAACTTTTTGTAGATATATTTATATTAATTGTGTTTCATCTGAACTCATAATAACTGGAAATTATCTTTGACTGGTAAAACCTAACTTAGTGCAATCTTTTCTCCTCTGAACATGGTTACCACAAAGCAATATAAATGCCTCCAATCTTCTGGTGGGAAAGAAGAAGCAGACGGCTGGTGCCCACCTCATGGGAGGAATCAGCCTGCACTAAGGTGAAAGCGTCATGCCAATGAATTAAATGTAGGAAGCAGGCTCTGAAAACTCAGAGAAGAGAAGGCGTGACTCATGAGAGATCACTCTTAAATTAGTTATTACTTATCACTGGAGGCCAAAACATCATGCCCTTTGTGAGCTCAAAAAAGAATGTTACTTACAATTTGGAATAATTATATCTTGGAGCAAAAATGAAAGAATTCAAGGTAAATTACATCTGGAAGTGAAATTCAGCTACATATGACAAACTCTGTTAAGTGTGTTTGGGGTTCTAGTATAAATATTATGAAAGGGCTTCCCATCAAATATTTTGATTATCTAAAATCCATAGCTATTTGGAACAATGTTGACATATCAACATATGCAGAGGTACTTCAACCCTTGAGTTTCTTTCCAAGTAGATACAGCGGGTAAATATAAGGGCTTACTTTTCTTCTGCTTCTACTTCTCTGGCCTTATCCTGACTCCAGGCTTAAGAGGCAGGAGGAAGATATCACTGAACAAAATTATCGATGTTATCGCCCAGCCTCGTATGGTTGACAGAAGATCATTAGTGTAGTACTTTATATAATTAGATATGTTATAGATGATAAAGCCTGCATTAGTTTTATTCACTATGTTTTTACTAGAAGACTTCCATAAATAGCATTAATTCTGTTAAGTGTCATGCCATGCTAAATAGATATGGGTATACTCAGAGACACATTATTTGTTTAAATAAAAAAACAGCTTACTTTTAAATGTTAAATACAAAATTAAAATATAGCTTATTGATAAAATAGGCTTTAACTGATAAAATGTAGATGATATAAAATATAAAAATTTTAAATGCCATCCATTTTATTAAGTATGCTGATTCCAAAAGCACTAGACTAAATATGTTATTGCTACATGTATATTAATAAACTTTTGTTATTAGCATGTATTAGCCACTAAAATTTACTCCATTGTTATTGATTGAATTGTGTCCCCCCAAAATAACTGTCAACTTGGCTAGGCCATAATCCCCAGCATTGTGTGGTTGTCCTCCATTTTGTGATCTGATGTAATTATCCTCCATTTTGTGATGCATTGTAAATCCTAGCCTCTATGCCTGTGGTTATGAGCCCATTTGGGAGTGAATTGTTTGTTGTATTAATGAGGCAGGATTAGGGTGGGATGTATCTTGAGTCACCAACTTACTAGAAATATGAGTCAAATCATCACTCTTACCACCCTTGTTCAAGTCATGCCCTTACTTGAGTCACACCTTTTATTTTACAAGAGGTAAAAGGAGAGAGAAGCTAGCAGAGATAGGGACCTCAATACTACCAAGAAGAAAAGACGAGAGTGGAGTGTGTCCTTTGGACCTGGGGTCCCTGTGCTAAGAACCTTCTGTTACCAGGAGCCACAGAGAGAGAACTGTAACACCAGAAATGGCACAAGACAGTGAGAAAAGGTGGCAGAGAAATGGTGGGAACAGAACCAGGAGACCAGTGTGAGACTTGGGTGCCAACACAAGAGTGAGAAAGAGCTGAGTGCCTTTGAGTAGGAGGCCTGCTGGCAGAGCAAGGTGCCACTGAGCACTTAATTGGCAGAGCTAAAAAGCTTTGTAACACTTGACCAAGCAGGGCAGAGGGTATTCTTAGGAGCCGAGGGGCCGAGGGGCCAAGAGGCCGAGGGCTAGAGGGCCAGAGAGAGGCCTGCCAGCCTGCAGACACGGCTGAGAAGGGGCAGTCCTGATCAACAGGGACCTTCCTCCAGAGCTGACACAGAAAGAAAGCCTTACCTGAGAGCAGGCACTCTAATTTTGGGCTTTGACCCTCCTAAACTGTGAGAAAATAAATTTCTGTTAAAGCCATCCACTTGTAGTATTTCTGTTATAGCAGCACTAGATAACTAAGACACTCATCATATCTCAAAATTATACGAAGGCATATTTAAATATAATAATTTCTGGTTAGACTGGTGTTGATAGATGTATAAGCCATTTTTCTCCCTCCTTTGAATTCTCATATTTCTTAGCCTACTATGTCTGTTGAGGCCCAATGGGTAATTTTTTAATCAGACTTCATTATTCATTCTTAACCATGGATGGCAGTTAGGCTTGGGCACAGTGGCAGAGAACTATGGCCTGAGGGTCCAATCCAAGGAAGCAGCTAAACAGTTCACTCAGCCACTAGGCAGGCAGGGGTCAAACAGATTAGGAATCACCTAGCAGAAAGACAGTGCGGCAAAGGTCAGAGACCTGGGCCAGGGTCTAAGAACAAGTTAGTAAGGGAATCCAGCAGGTATCTTAGCAACAGACAGAAGCTTCCAAAGGGGAAGCAAAGGCACCCAAGGTGTTGGAACCCCTACCTTCTGAGGTGGGGGCTTCTTGGGTGTAAGTGTGGCAAAGACTAGAATAGAACCACATTCAGAGACATGACTGGAAAAAGGGTCAGTGCCACTCCTCATGGTCACCCTCGAGCCCATTCAACATTTTGTTACCTATTTATTTCCTGCTATTTTTCTTTTTCTTTCTTTCCCCTTTTCTTTCTTTTTTTGAGTGGAGAAGCTATAAATTGAGCTTTACTAATTATTAACTTAAATGCCCTTTAAATAACTACTAATAATTCTCTTCCATCCTTTACTATTTTGATCTTGAAATTTATCACACTGATAATACTTTTTTTCTGAAATGTGAATGAATTACCCAGTGGAGAAAGGAAAAAGCACAGTGATTTAAAAAAAAAAAAAAAATTATTAATTATTGTTCTTAGAGCCTGAAGTGAGGAATGCGAGTTTCATCTTCCTCTGGCCACAGTGTCCCTCCCATATCACTGTGTTCTGTTTGAAAAGCCCCTGCTCTTATGTGTTTTATTATTATTATTATTGTTGTTCTTAGAGCCTGAAGTGGGGAATGCAAATTTCATCTCCCTCTGGCCACACTGTCCCTCCCCCATATCACTGTGTTCTGTTTGAAAAGCCCCTTCTCTTATGTGGTTCTAACACCCTCCAGTGTGTGTCCAAGACACCCGGAACCTCCTGGGTCTCTGCAGGGTTGTGTATGCTCAGTTCTGGAGCCATAGCTCATTGGAAAATATAATTCTGCATGAAGAATCATTTGACATTTCTTGGGTGTATCTAGATTGCATACTGCAAAGACTGCAAATTGTGTGGCTGGACCATTTCGTGTGCCTTGATGCCAAGCATATGTGCCATTTGATGCCTCTTTGCTAGTTTCTTCAAAATGAAGTATTTAAAAATGTCTTCAAGACAGACAAGCTCTTATCATGGTTTAAAAAAGTGAAAAGAGAATGGATGATTTAAAAGAGAGAATGGATAATTTAAAAGTCAAAACAACAGAATGATTCCAAAATCTTCAGACTTTAAGGCAAAGGTATAGATATATAAATTTTAAAAATCCTATATATTAAAATATATCAAATAGAATTCTTTTTAAGTACAGTCTTAAAAATATTTTCACAAAGAAATCTATGGTTTTAAAGATTTTAGTGCACAGATTTGCTTCTTTCCCTAGTGACCCATTTTTTTTTTTCTTTTCCTTTTGCTGCAAATTACCACTTCATTGATTCTTCTAGTAACGATTCATATAAATCTAATTTCTCTTTGAAATGAGTTGTGTTTTTTTCTGGATTATTTTACCCCACTGCTGTAAAGACCGTGATTAATTTGAATTAAGATACTAAATGCAAAATGACTGATTTGTTTAGCAATTAATGGTTTTAATATTCTGTAATGTGATATGGTTCCGTCTTGCTAAATCTCATGGAATTGATACAACAGAGATACACTTATTAGTCAGAGGACCATTTGGTACATTTGGCGCTGTCTAGAGTTTCCTATCCACGAAGTGTTTCTTAGAATTCTTTCTCGACTATATTTCATTGCCTGTCCTTTGATACAGTGCTAAGTGTATGTGCTACTACATTTTGGTAGGGAAGAAAACCAACCAACCAACCAAAAACCCATTAGGAGAACAGAAGAGCAGGGGAATGACCAAACATAGAAGCTGGTTATTAATTTAGGCTCCAGAGCTCTATAGAAGCACCTGTTCAGGAGGGGAGAACTAGACTATAAAGTTTCTTTCTCTCCTTTCTCCATAGGCTACTGATATTGTTATTGATAGTTAACCAATATTCTTGTCACCTTCTCTAAAAAAAAAAAAAAAAAAAAAAGGCTGCTTATAATATATTTACCTCATGAGTCTTCTTAAACTTATAAAGCCTAAGTTAGAATGGGGCCCTGGTAGCTCAGTGGTTAAGAGCTCCGCTGCTAACCAAAAGGTCAGCAGTTTGAATCCACCAGTTGCTCCTTGGAAACACTATGGGGCAATTTCTACTCTGCCCTATAGGGTCTCTATGAGCCACAATCCACTCGACAGTGACAGGTTTCAAATTAAAAATAACTAAGGAGTTTCAGTATATGCTTTGAAGACTTTTTTAATGTATTTTCTACGATTAACTATAATCAGAGTGAACTAACTTTTCTTAGTTATAGCTACGTCATGACTCCAAAGGCAGACATTTCTCAAATATTTTTCCCCAGAAGATTTTCAAGCATGAAAGCTGAGCTACAGTGAATCTCTGAGAATTTTTATACTGACAAAAGCAGGCTTGTATTTATAAATTCTTATTAAAGAGCTTCAAAACACTTTGGAAACATTTTCTGATGCTAACAAGAATAGACATGTCTCTTCAGAAGGCATGGAACCAAGACTGATCCTCAGGTCTGTCTGTCCCGTGCTCTATGCACTAGACGCATTTACTCAGGAAGCTTCCCTGGAGGCTTTCCCAGGCTCCCCAGGGGAAATACTCAGTGTTTTTTGAAACAAAATAACTTAATGACATAAAAGAGCGAGAGAGAAAAAAGAATTAGAAGTGCTGCACAATAAACATTCATGTACTGGCCTCTCTTTGTGGAGTGGGGGAGATAGGTAAAAAATACTTAGGCCATTCAATAGCCCACATTCTCTTTATGTAAAAAAAAAAAACTTTATGTAGGGTGCTGAATATTGTTGCTTTCATCCAGTGTTTTCCAATAACACTTAAGTCAGCTTTCTTGTTTGTTAATTCCTCTTCCTGTAATCAGCTAACTCAGCTTTCAGGAAGGTTTTTGAGACAAGAGGCATGATGTCTGAAACAACTTGAGTGTATCCTGTGTTTTTCAACCAACCGAGTTCTGATTTCTTCTGTAGAGAGCCAATGGATACTACAGACGAGTGTTTTTAGGGGAAGAAAAAAATTGCTTTTCAAAAGGATGTGGTACATACAGGGCTTCAAACAGTTCAGTCAGGTTCAAACCCGTGCTGAGAATTTTTGTTTCCACCCCAGATATACTGAATCAGAATCTACGGTTTAAAAAGATCCCCAGGTGATTCTTATGTATAATAAAATTTGAGAACCACTGCTCTAGCATTAGCATTGCCTGGGAACTTTTCAGAAATGCAAATTCTTGGCAGGGAGTCAAAGCCCTGGGTACATATCAGGCACAAATGTAGCTGAACCTAGAGGAGTATATTTTCTGGTCTTGCATAAATAGGTAAGCAGGTAATTAGGCTTAATATTGAGTCATCTACAAAATTGAGACTTAAGCTACTAAAATCCACACAGTAGATAATTCAAATATCTGATAAAATCTCTGTAAAAACGCTGGCAGGCTGCCAGGCAAAGAGAAGAAAAAGAGGTTTTACTTTAGGCCGGACTGTATAGTATTAACATCACCCACCACCTACTACGTAATGTAACATACCTTTCTATAGAAAGGAGGTGAGAGAGGGTAGACTAATATATTTTCAGTTCCTGTTGATATTTTGTGGACACATTTGTTTTCTTCATTGTACACTAGTAGGTTTTATTATCCCTATTTCGCAGATGGGATAACTGAAGTTAATATAATTTCCTCCAAAGATTCAGAAGCAGGAAATGATGGAGTTGTGATTTGAAATCCGGTGAATCTGCCTCAACAATCCGTAAGGTTCTTCCCTCTACCATACTGCCTGCAGCGGCATCGGTGTCCATGCAGTGACAGCTTTCGTGAAAAGGTCTCTGCGAACGGGCAATGCAGGATTATTCAATGAGCACTTACTGAATGCCTGTTACAGATTTCATTCCTAGAGAGGAAACTCTTGGAGCACAAGCAGCTTACTTTACTTTAACTGCACTGTTAGAATGAAGTGGCTTTCAGAATTTGAGAAATTCTCACCCCCAAATCATCTTCACACATGGTCCAGAGGAAACTTGAAACTCAAACCTCTGACCAGGGAGAGATGGAGTTACTTGATAGTCCTCTTCAGCCAATGTCTGTTTTTTAGATTTCTTAGGTATGGATTAGACACCAGTTCACTGTGACCTCAAATAGCATATCCCAGTGGTTCCTTTAATCTGCTAGCCTTCTCCCATGGGAGGGGGTTAATTCTCCCTCAGTAGGTAGTCTTTCCAGTTTCTACTTTAATCCCTTTATGCCCTCAAAGTTTGTTGTTGAGCCCAAAACTGTTTTTTGACTACTTCCTTTGTAAGTCCTGTAAAAATGGTCTAGCATTTTGTTTTGGAAGTATTTGGCAAGTACTTTTTTTTTTTTTTTTAACCTTTTGGCGCTTCATATGAGCTGGGGCAAAGAGACTCAATATCCTATTGTTACACAGTATTCCTGAAGTAAGAAAGAAAATTGATTAAGTAAATTTGAATTTAGGTGGATCAAAGGGAGGAGACTTTCTAAGACGATGAAATTCTTACTAGCAGTGATCAGTTATCTGGACTTTTAAAAGAACCAAAAAGTCACTTGGAGTCCATAGGTGGTGCAAATGATTAACACACTCAGCTCCTGACTGAAAGGTTGGTGGTTCGAGTCTACCCAGATGTGCCTCAGAAGAAAGGCCTGGTGACCAACTTCTGAAAAATCAGAAAACCCTATGGAGCACTGTTCTACTCTAACACACAGGAGGTTGGCTTGAGTCCAAATCAACTTAATGGTAACTGGTTGGAAAAAGTCACTTAAACATGGGCTGAAATTTTACTGTACCCTCATACTATTTACAGGTGTCATAAAAACCAATGTCCTAAGTTTTAAACAGAGCAGTTTCCTTAGCACTGTAATTTTAAAACATACCCTTGATGTATTTGGCTATTAGGTATTAAAAAAAAACAAAACCAAACCCACTGCCGTCGAGCCGATTCCGACTCATAGCGACCCGGTAGGACAGAGTAGTACTGCCCCATAGAGTTTCCAAGGAGCACCTGGCGGATATGAACTGCCGACCTCTTGGTTAGCAGCTGTAGCGCTTAACCACTACACCATCAGGTAGTCCATCAGGTATAATGATACATATTTAAGTTGGTCACCACTAGTGTTTGAGAACATGCCAATGTTAAGAACTCTGGGTCCATTTAAAAAAACAAAAAACAAGAAAACCCGTTGCCATTGAGTCAAATCTGACTCAAAGCAACCCTACAGGACAGAGTAAAACTACTGCACAGGGTTCGGGTCCACTTAACAATGTTTCTTGTATTTCAAGCTGATGTATGTAGCATTTGGATATATCAGACTTTCTTTTGAGGGTAGGGATCAACCGTGTGTCTCTGCAGAACTTTAGGATAGTACTTTGCAGAAGATAGATGCTCAGGAAATACTGACTGTTCAAATGAAAGTATTTATGGTCACTTCTTCCTAATGTCCTGCTATAAGCAAGTTGTTCTTGCATAGTAATTATGAAGCACCAGTATAATGTTCCTCAACCACTATAATATATATTTTCAAATGTTACTTTTGCTTGTTAATTTATTTAGCAAATATTTATTGACAGTGGTGGTATGCATGCCAAAAGAAAAGCGTCTAACAATAGCAAGAGTTACTGTTTTAATTACAATAATTCAGGTACCTTATGCACTTTAGTGGGAAAACAGAGAAAGGAAATGACAGGAAAGACTGATGGTGGGCATCAGGAAAGGCTCTGTAATGAAGTTGATACTTGAATCAGTTCTAGAAGGACAAGAAGCAAGGACATTCCCAGCAGAGCTCACACCATGTTTTCTGCATAGCGGTCGAAAGAGGCAATGACTTTCACGTGAGGTTCTGTGCCACTCAGTAGCTGACTAGCTGTGTGATCTTGAGCTCTAACCTCCTTGAGCCTCAGTTTTCTCATCTTTAACGTATACCTATCTCATAAATACTTGAAGGATTATGATATGTGTTAAGGACTTGGCCCAGTGCCTATCCCTTCAGTGCTCGATAAGTGGAGGTAATGAGTATAAAGTGTCCAATACCAGGCTTGGCACGTAGTAAATGCCTTGAGATGTAAGTTGTTGTTATTGTCATTTCATCCCTTGCTCCCTTTTCCTAGTCTCTAGAGACTTCATTTCATTATGTAGGTAAAATAGACAGAAACCAGTAAGATTTAATAAAACCCCTACCCCAAGTTTGGGGCATTTGGCAACAAATTATTTGCCATAGGATGTTGAGGACAGCGAAAACTTGAGTTGTTCAATGAACTTGACAAACTGTCTGTGACTCAGTTTCTTCTTGAGTTAAAAATCACATTATAACTCTAGTGTTCAAACTCATTGGAATCTTTACCATGAATCAACACAAAAAGCAGTAGTGCTATTCATGGTGGAAGGAAGTACTTTGTTTTATATCATTAAAAAGGATTGTGAGAAGACTTAAATGTACCGGTAATAACTGGCAACCACACGGAGACATTGACCAGCTGTTCCGCAGAAGAATGGGTCAGTTTGTGATGTCAGTTCAGAGGTGGCAGCAGCATTTTTAGCCAGTGATAATTACGGTTGATTAAATCAATAAGTTTTGTCAATTATATTTTCAGTGAAATCACTAACAAACTTCAAAACATCTCTACCCAATTTACTCTATTTCTCAGGATTACCATGGTCGTTAAAAAAAAAAAAAAAAAGGTATATATCCTTTTTTGGCTCATGGTGGGATAGAGAAGGTGGGAGTTTTAACTCTGAGACTGAGAAGATATAGTCCATGGGGCTATAGACTGTGGAGAAGCTGATTGTCAGTTTAAATAGGAGCCAGAACTATCCTCCTAGATTACGGGGCTTGGGAGTTGGGGAACGTTAGCTAATCTTCAAACCCATGCACTCTCAAAAGTTGGTGAGGGAGTTTTGGCCAGTATTATCCCAACTCCTGCTTTGCCTCATGGTTGCCTCAAGCAGGGAAAGGAATCTTCAATGATCTATTAGTAGGGGATCAGTTACTTAGCTGCCACCATGCCATCACTGTAGAGAGTATTCATTGTTGTCATGCGTGAGATGACCAAATAACTTGCAAATATTTCTGCAGTTCATTTCCTTGTGCCTTTTGTCAGCATCTCTACTGGCTGTCTTCTCCTTGACACCTCTATTTTTTCCTTGGATGGACATTGACTTCTGAGTCCCACTGGCACATAGCTAAAGAAATAACGCCTAGAAACAAGCAGAATATTCATCAGATGCATCTCATGTTCCAATTCTTTAGACTTGAATGAAGAACGCTTATACATAACATATCACAGTAAAATTCCGGACATGTCTGTATTACCAAAGCTTACCAACTGTCAGGAATATTTAGAATAACTCTCCATAAGAAGGCTTTTATTCATCTCTTGGGTTGAAATGTCATAAAAATATTTCTCTGTGGCATTTAAGAGAGCTAGTTTGGGTTTAGTGTGGTTTTATCCCCTGCATATTGCTCTGCAGCCTCATATTGACCACTGCTATCTCTAAGGAGGTTATGAAAGGGTAGTGGTCTTGTGGCAAGTTATGAATTTAGTGATTAGTGGGCTGGAAAGTTTCACCAGGATTTAGGCCATTTAAAGGAGTGGATCTCAACTCTGGATCCACATTAGATGTACAGTGGCTCGTATATCCATCAGCACATTGGAATCCCTTGAGGAGCTTCAGGAAATTCTGAAGCCTGAGCCCCACCACAGAGGTGGTGATTTAATTGGTCTGCAGTGTCACCAGGGTTTGGATTTTTAAAAGATCCACGGGTAATTCCAATGTGCAGACAGTTTTGGACACTACTGCATTAGAATCATCTAAGGGGCTTTTAAAAATACTCCTGCTTAAACCCCAGCTTACACCAATCAAAGTGAACTCTTTGGGATTGGCGTTCAGGCGTAAGTGTTAGAACAATGCCAACATGCAGCCAGGATTGCCAACCACTACTTCAAAGAAATGCAGAATTTGGTATCATTCTTAAAAATGAAGGCTTTCAATAAAGCTGGTAATTACTTATTAGTCCTTTAGCCAATTATTAATTGAGTAGTTTCTAAATAATTGGGTCTATGACATTAATTTTTTTATGACATAATTCCCTAAGCATTCTAACAAAACATGCAATTAGTTATAAATGCATATTACCCATCCTATCTCTAAGTGAACTACAGGAAGTGAGTGTGGGTTGGCTCACCAGCAGTTCCTGGTAAGTCAGTTATGAGGAATGAGGAACAAATGATTAGATCTGGAGTTCCTTGCTTCCAGCTATATTGGTCCACAATTGTTCTAACCATCTCTGATACTGAACTCCCTGAGTTCTTTTGAAGTACCACTGACTTGTGGCCATAGACATTACTAGAGGTTTATAGATTCCTACTGGAATTAGCTCATGAGTCATTTATAGCTAGATATTTTGTAGTCTACAAACCCATGCCAAGGATTTGCTAGCTATGTAGATATTCCATTCCTTTTATTAATTAAATCTACAAGCATCATTAGCCCTTTCTGTGCACCAAGCATTGTGGTAGGTTTTGCGGATACAAATTTTAAGTCAGTTACTGGCCTGAAGGAACGTACAGGCTATTTCAATGCATTGGGATGATTGCTAAGATAGCAGTAAATGCAGGGTGCCAATTATCTAATTTTTTATGTATTCTGCCGCTAGGAAAAGTGGCTTTCCAGAAAGTATCCACTTGCTCTGTTGCTCCTCTTCCTTTTCTGAAATAGGATTCAGTAGATTTCTTCACTGTCCTTAGACGGAGCTATTCATCATCCTCCTGCATCCTTTTCCTCTATAACTTGATAAGCTGTCAGCTAAGGAGATAGATTCCCCTCAACACTCATTATGTATTGCTGTCCATTAATATGTTGATTCACACACATGTTCTAAATACCTCTTAAATGGCAAATGAAGTAAATTCTCTGAAGAGGTAGGCTCACTTTAGTTTATGATTCTCATTGATTTTACAATACTTCCTCTGAGATAGATATCTTCCTTTATTTTCTAGATAAGAATAGTAGGGCAGAAAAAGATGGTAGCAAATGTGAAAGAATTTGGGGAAAATCAAAGTTTCCTTATTTACAGTCCAATGTCTTTTCCACTAAATGACATAGATTGCAAAGTTGTTAATATATGCCTGGCATGAAGGGCTTCCAGGCCATTTGCTGAGTTCTTGTAAGACTCATATTGTTCAAATATTATCATCTTAAGTAGAAACAGCACCTGGGGACAATGTCTTACCCTCTGAAGGGTTTTAGGGCCACTCCTAATGGAGAAGGTTGAGCCTCCATTGCCAAGCCTAAGTGTATAGCACAGCACGAATGCATGCTGAGCCAAGAATCTCACCCATAAGTGGAGCAATTCTTCAGTACCCCGGATTATAAAAGGTACAATTAATAGCTGTCCCATTTAAATATGTACTGCATTTATTGCTATATAAACTGTAAGCCTAGGATTTTCAGCCAGTGATTTTCCACACTTACACTATTTTCTTCCTGATAAAGACCTTGTTGTTGTTGCGTGCTGTCAGTCAACTCCAACTCATAGTAACCTCATGTGTGCCAAACAGAACTTCCCCTTAGGGTTTCCTAGACTGTAACCTTTACGGGAGCAGACCACCAGGTCTTTTCTCCTGTGGAGAGGCTCATAGGTTCCAACCACCAACCTTTCAATTAGCGTCTGCATGCATGACTGTGAACCACCTCCATGTTAATATCTACTAGAATTTCTGATCCATCTTTTTAATACCCACCCAGTCCCAATTTTTTTTTTTTTTTTTTTTAGATACACCTACTCCTCACTTATTAACACTCTCCTTATTTGGTATTTTGTATTTACTGACAACTTTGAAAAAATTCTTCGGTGGTGCCTCTGATGGTCCCACACCACTAGGGCTGCGGTCAGGCACGTGTGGCCTCTGTGGACCATCCCAAATGATATAGCAGAGGCCCCAGTGATGACTGGGCCGTTCAGGGGAAAGTGCCCCACTGGCTGTGGGACGCCTTCTCCATTTGTCTGCCGTGTCTCAGCCTGGCCATGTAGGGTGCTGTGATGGTGAGATGATGCGAAGTTACAGGTGGGCAGGGGGAGGCCGGGTGAGAGCCCAAAGGTGCTGGGGAGGTTGATGGGGAAAGCAGAAAGGAGGGAAGAGAGAAGAGGGCCGAGCAGGGCTATGGGGCCAAGGCCGATGGAGAAAGAGCAGGGTCCACACCCTGGGCGAGTAGTGGGCAGTGGGAGATGGTGGGTGGAGAGTGAATGAGGTTTCCATCCAGGGAGAGTGGTGGGTGGCAGATAAACCCTGACCACCGCCACCATCACCCCAATCCCCATGGGCTCCCCAGCAGTGGGGAAGGTGTGGTGGAGAAGGGGGGCCCGCCACACCACGCACATCCTGAGAAGGGCAGGGGCACCCGGGAGGCAGTGAGCAGTGGTGGAAGGAGGGGGACCCAGCACCCAAAGATGGGGTGTATTTCCCTATGGAATAACGCTAATTTTGTGTAAGGACCCGGACTTTGAAACCTAACCATGTCAATAAGTGAGGAGTAGGTGTACTGTATTATCAGTCAAGTTTCCCAAAACATTTACTAATTTCTGTCTTCCATTCAACTCTTTCCTCTGGGTACCTTTTTCTTTTTACTAAAGTCAAGGGCAGATTCAGGTTTTGTGGGGCCTCAAGCTAATACACCTTTGTTACCTTCTTTAAAAACAACAACAACAAAAAAATGTAAAATTAGGAATGGAATAAATCGTTTTAGCTTGAATAGGCTATTTATAAGCCAAATAGTTGTACTTCTACGAAGAAATCAGTTTTGTTTTACCTTATAGCTATTATGATCTTTGTATCTGGAAGTAAGGAATGAGCTGTTTTTAGTAATTTCGTCTAGCAGAGTTTCATTGCCTGCATTTTTATGTTAACCTCACTATTATCTCCCTATTACTTTCCTTTTTTTTTATTTCAAGCTTATATTTTTTTTAATTTATTTTTCTTATTACATTACGCACATCTCTGTAAGCTGCCTTAAGTCAAGACAGGCTATAAATAAATTATAAATAAACATAAATTATATCAGACAGCTTCCTGAGTTGTCATTTACCCACTGTTCACATATATAACCTTTAAAGAGATTGCTACTCCTTCCATTTTAAAAACACACATATACCCTAGTTCCTTGATGGTATAAAAGGGTATTCAATATGTTAAATTTTCGTGGCTTTGTTTGTTAGTCATGCTTTTTGTGTGTCAGAGTTGTTATTTTGTCACTACGTTATCAGCTGATTTTGAATAGTTAAAGGAATAAGACATTAATAGCTTGATGAATAGTTTACCTGATTTGTTTATAAAAATACCCTAAAGTACAGAGTTATATAGTATTTTAAGTCTCTAACGGTCAGAGACAACGTTGATGTAATTCTCTGTTTGGCATTGCATCTTACCCAGGCTATGTGAAGATGAGGCCTTAATGTAGCTTTTAATGGTGGTGATGCTGTAACTTCGAGGTAGATCAGACGGCATCCGGGGAACAGTAGTTCACTGCCTGAAAATGGTTCAGAGAATGCAATTGCTTGACATAATCACCTTTTGAATGATACCAAAATGACAAGAATTAACTTGATAAATGCCTTGATGTTTTCTTATTTTTGTTAAAGGATCAGTACCTGTTGAATTATGAACTTTCGTCCACATCTCTATCAAATCGTTTCGCTGATAAAAGAGCTGACAATAGTTTTAGAGATTCTCTCATATTTCCAGATAAAGTGATTATCTCTGTTTAATACTCCTGGCCACAAATGTGTTTTGCCACATATCTAGCAATTAGAAGTATTGTCTTCTGTGCTACTTTCTTGTCTGGTACATATTAACTAAGACTTCTTCATTATACCGCTGCAGAGATGGCAGGTGGAAGGCCACAGATGTAATTATATCTGTTTTTAGACTAAAAAACTGTGATATCAAGGCTCTAACAATAACACTGGCATTTTTCAGTATTGAAACACAGCTTTTTACTATTCTGTTTGTTCCCTTTTATTACGCGTAATTTTTAACACTTAGTATCTAGAAGAGAATAGGTTCATTTCTAAAGAAAAACTTCGAATTCAGCTAAGATGGAGAAGATAAAATTCTGCAAGACTGAACTGGCAGATGTCAAACTTGCATCTCATTTAATGTTTATGTATTATCCTGTGGGCATTTTTGGGTACTGTATAAATAAACTGTTCAGATGTTAATGTCGGAGGAGGACAGGAAAGTGGAACATTAAGTAACCCTGAAATTCCAGCCTTCTTGGTTGAGTTCATTATAACACCTCATCATTGTACTATATTAATACTCTGTCAATTTCTTGCCACTTTTAAAAATCAAATTATAGGATATGTTTAATTCAAGAGAGGCTTTTAAGAAAAGACCTTATATAAGTATTTGCTTTTCTTTCCGTATTTTGAAAATTAAGGGAGGGTAAGACAGGGTATATACAGAGAGAGGATGGTGAGTCTTCGTCTCACTTACTTGGGACATGTTAACAGGAAGGACCAGTCCCTGGAGAAGGATATCATGCTTAGTAAAGTAGAGCGTCAGTGGAAAAAGATGAAGGTCCTCAACAAGATGGATTTACACAGTGGCTGCAACAACAGGCTCAAATATAGCAACAATTGTGAGGATGGCACAAGACCAGGCGGTATTTTATTCCGTTGTACTGAGTTGCTCCGAGTCGTAAGCCACTCAGTGGCACCTAAGAACAAGGGAGGGTGTAATAGAATGCCCATGGCATTTAAGTGTTGTTGTGTGCTCTCGAGTCAATTCCAATTCATAGCGACCCCGTGTGACACAGCAGAACTGCCTCATAGCCTCATAGAGTTTTCTTGGCTGTAATCTTTTCTCCTGCAGAGCGGCTATGTAGGTACAAACAACCAACTCTTCAGTTAGCAGGCAAGCTTCATAACTGTTGCACCACCAGGGCTCTTTGTGGCACTTACTACAGGTAGGGAATCAGCAGCTTCCCTTAGGAAAGGGAGGCCTGTGTGTGGAGGGGTGGGGCAGGGCAGGCATCTGGTATATGGCTGTGTTCTGAGGCAGGTAAAGTCAACAGAATCAGCCATAGAAGTAGGAATTTTACTTTGTCATTTATTCTGTCATTCAAGAAATATTTATCAAACTCCGTTTATATACCAGGCATTCTGCTTCATGCTGGATGGAGTACAGTGATTAAGACGTGGTCTCTGCCCTTTCCAAACTTACAGCCACCTTTCACTTTATTGTTTTTCCCAGCCTCAGAATACCATAGAATGGGAAAAGATAAGATGATCATGGAGTAAAGGGAATGGGAAAAGGTTGGGACTTGTAAATTTCTTTTAAATCCTGAAATCCCAGTTTAGATGTTGGCTATCTGTTTTGACAGGATAACCCAGATGTTGTTCAGGGGGTCAGTGGCCATCCCTAGGATGCCAACACAGTGTTAACTAGATCAGCTTTCACTTGGCCTGCTCTACTTCCCTATTTCTCATTGCCTAGCCAGAGACCTTTTGACCTCTGCCACTACATACCATTCTGCTTGAATTTATTATTTCCCCAAGTACCTCAAGCTCTGATATTACCAATGAGTTATCCCTTTGTTAGGCTGATGTGAGGTGTCATCAAATTTGTTCCAACTCAGAGAAACCCTATGCACAGCAATAGGAAACACTGCCCAGTTCTGCATCATCCTCGCAATCATTGCTATGTTTTAGCCCATTGTTGCAGCCACTGTGTCAATCCATCTTGTTGAGGGTCTTCCTCTTTTTGTGCTGACCCTTTACTAAGCATGATATCCTTCTCCAGGGAATGGTCTCTCCTGAAAACATGCCCAACGTACCTGAGACAAAGTCTCACCATCCTTCCTTCTAAGGAGCATTCTGGCTGTACTTCTTCCAATACAGATTTGTTTGTTCTTCTGGCAGTCCATGGTATAGTCATTATTCTTCATCACCACACTTCAAATGGATTAATCTTCTTCAGTCTTCCTTATTCATTGTCTAGAAGATTTCAAAGGGTAGCTCGAGAAGACAAAGCATTATAAGGAAATGTGCAAGACCTGGAGTTAGAAAACCAAAAGGGAAGAAAATGCTTGGCATTTCTCAAGCAAAAGAACTGAAGAAAAAGTTCAAGCCTTGACCCCCAATTTTGAAGGATTCTATGGACAAAATACTGAATGACGCAGGAAGCGTCAAAAGAAGATGGAAGGAATACACAGAGTCAATGTACCAAAAAATATTGGTTGATGTCCAGTCACTTCAGGAAGCATATGATCAAGAACCAATGGTACTGAAAGAAGAAGTCCAAGCTGCATTGAAGGCACAGGCAAAAAACAAGGCTCTAGGAATTGATAGAATACCAATTGAGGTGTTTCAACAAGTGGAAGCAATGCTGGAAGAACACGCTTGTCTATGCCACCAAATTTGGAAGATATCTACCTGGCCAACTGACTAGAAGAGATCCATATTTGTGCCTATTTCAAAGAAAGGTGATCCACCAGAAAGTGGAAATTATCAAGCAATATCATTAATATCACATGCAGGTAAAATTATACTGAAAATAATTAAAAAATGGTTGAAGCGGTACATCTACAAGGAACTGCCAGAAATTCAAGCCTGATTCAGAAGAGGACGTGGAATGAGGGATGTCATTGCTGATGTCACATGGATGTTGGCTGAAAGCAGAGAATACCAGAAAGAGATTTACCTGTGTTTGATTCACTATGCAAGGGCATTCAACTATGTGGATCATAACCAAGTATGAATAACGTTGCAAAGAATGGAAATTCCAGAACACTTAATTGTGCTCATTTGGAACCTGTACATAGACCAAGAGGCAGTAGTTTGAAGAGAACAAGGGGATACTGCATGATTTAAAATCAAGAAAGGTATATGTCAGGGTTATCTCTTACAGGTGATGAAATCTGTAAACAGTATGTATGATGTACATATTAAATGTCAGTACATGTGATTTTATACATACAAGTATACAAAAGCAGTTTATGAGGAATACTTTAAGAATCATAAATTATTACATCCATAGGTGCCATCGAGTTGGTTCCGACTCACAGCCACCCTAGGTACAACAGAATGAAACATTGCCCAGTCCTGTGCCATCCTCACAATCGTTGTTATGCTTGAGCCCATTGTTGCAGCCACTGTGTCAGTCCATCTCATTGAGAGTCTTCCACTTTTTTGTTGACCTTCTAGTTTACCAAGCATGATGTCCTTCTTTAGGGACTGGTCTCTCCTGATAACATGTCCAAAATATGTGAGATGAAATCTTGCTATCCTTGCTTCTAAGGAGCGTTCTGGCTGTACTCTTCTGCCTATACAGATTTGTTCATTCTTCTGGCAGTCCATGGTATAGTCAATAATCTTCGAGCACACTATAATTCAAAGACATCAATTTTTCGGTCTTCCTTATTCATTGTCCAGCTTTTGCATGGGTATTCGGCACTTGAAAACGCCATGGCTTGGGTCAGGCACACCTTAGTTCTTAAAGTGACGTCTTTGCTTAAATTATAGTTATAGCCTGTTGCCATAGAGTCAATTCTGACTCATAGCGACCCCATAGGACAGAATCCAAGGAGTGCCTGGTAGATTCGAACTGCCAGCCTTTTGGTTAACAGCTGTAGCGCTTAACCACTATGCCACTAGAGTTTCCAATTATAGTTATATTTATTTTATACATACACACACACACACATTTATATATAAATTATAGTTACTTATTTAACAAATATCGTTATTGTTGTCGTTTGCCATCAAGCCAGTTCTTACTCATAGCAACCCTGTAGGACAACGTAGAACTGCCACATAGGGTTTCTTCAGCTGTAATCTTATATGAGCAGATCCCAGGTCTTTCTCCCAAGAAGACACTGGTGGATTCGAACTACTGATCTTTCAATTACCAGCCGAATGCTTAACCATTGTGCCACAAGGGCTCCTCATGTAGCAAATACTTCAGCGCTTATTATATAAAAACAAGAGTTTTACGTTGCCATGTGACCCTGAGAGATTACAATAATGCAGGCTAGAAACAGCCACTGTGTTTGGTAGTTAAACGGTCATGGCTGGCCTTCGCTAGAGTTGGATGTTTATAATGAAGATAGAATGAGCTGCCTAAAAGATATACCTTAAAGAAGCATAGATGTGTGCTTAGCTTTTTTCTTCATACTACTAATTTCATGAAACAAATTCTGTGGACTTCAAAGATTTTTTTTCCCCCTATAAACATATTTTTTGCCATAAATGTAAGATATCACAACTAAGGTCATTTTAGTATATTTTACTTTGTAGGCACTTTCATTTTTTTTTTTTTCCAATACAGGCATATCAAAAATTTATGAGCCCAGGAAAGCATTAATTTACATTTCCTTAGGTGGTACATAGCCATCAGAATTAGCCACTAATCCCTAAGCAGGATTATCTTTTTGAGGATTTATCATACTAAAATACTAGCTGTGAATCATAATTCAGGACAACAAGAATTATATGATGACATTGTACATTTCTAATTGATTGCATACTGAAGTGATCCATTTGACTATTTCCCTTCAGTGCAGTATTTGAGTGAAGTAATATCATCAATATTAATTTATGCTATTTCCTGAAATAACTAATACTTGATTTATCATAAAACATTCTATTGCCATTGTCAAGGTATTATTATATATCTTTGTTATGTGTCAGTCTTGAAGAGTTTGCCCTTAAGAGTGGAAGTAGTCATAAATTCTTTAAATATTGGGGACAGAGTTGTAGACTATAAAGTATATCTGAATATATAATCAAATGCTAGAAAAACCTGGTTAAACCCTCCCTTTGCTATAATTGTTTGGTGAAACACAATTCCTTAAACTAATCTGGCTGTGTGCTTCAGTAAGAATGAAAACTCAAGTTGTTTGAATTAAGCTTTCACAGTCACTATGAGTCGTAATCGACTCAACGGCAGTGGGTTTGATTTTTTTGGCTTATTGCTGTCATTCCATGTATCTTGACATTTTCCAACTTGTAAAATGTTCTGGTCAATTTGGTAACTCCCAGAACTGTTTTGGGGATTTAATTATGGAGCCCTGGTGGTGCAGTGGTTAAGAGATCAGCTGCTAATGAAAAGGTAAAAAACCCAAACAAAACAAAAAGGTAGGCAGTTGAAATCCACCAGGTGCTTCTTGGAAACTCTGTGGGGCAGCTCTACTCTGTCCTACAGGGACGCTGTGAGTCGGAATCGACTCGACGGCAACGGGTTCAATAGAAGCTATTTTTTTTGAAGTAAATAATTTTAGGAAACTTGGTTTAAATTCTCATTAATGAAAATAAATACCTACTCTCTGTGATGGCGAGGCCCTTTATAGATGCACCTGGACATACAGAACTGGATTAATGTTTTTTAGGTGTGGTATGGTGACCAACATATGTAGAGAAATGGAAAAATATTCCTCATGTAAAATTTGCACATGGTTAAGGACTAGAGATACTAGAATTACTTCATAAATTCATTTTTTAGACTTTTTTAAGCCGTAAAAATTGGTAGATTTTGTTGCCTTTTTTTTTTTTTTTTAATCATTACCATGTTCATATTTTATTATATGGCCAAAAAAATAAATAGCCAGTACAACTTGAAGAGCTCACCGGCTTGAATTAACATGGATTTCTTTGAACCGGGCTATCTACACTTGATGCCAAACTTGATGTTTTACTTTCCAAATGACACCTACCTACCAATGGGAGTCAAGAAACAGCATCTGAACATATCTTCCTTAAAGTGCCATAGGAACATGTCACATTTATGTGAATAATAAGGATCAGTAGATTTCCACATGATGTGTTTAGAGATATGTATTGTTTGTATTAAAAAATAAACTAAAACAAACAAAAAAACCAAACCTGTTGCTGTCGAGTCGATTCCGAAACATAGCAACTCTATAGGACAGAGTAGAACTTACCCATGCCATCTTAGTGAGAGTGAAAATATGTCTCATTGTGGTTTTGATTTCCATCTATCTGAAGTTGAGCATCTTTTCTTGTGTTGGGTGGCCATTTTGAATGGTCCTTTTTGATGAAGTGCCTTTTCAGGTTCTTTGCCCATTTTATGATTGGTTTGCCTTTTTGTTAAGTTGTCAGAGTTTTATACAGTCATGTATCACTTAAGTACGTGATACGTTCTGTGAGATAGGATGTTATGTGATTTGGTCATGGTGCGAACACCATATTATATACTTAGCAAAGCTGTATGGGATACTGGCAGTGCAATCTCTTTGTATATAGGAAACATATGAGATACACGTGTTGCATGCAGGAAGCTCCTATCAGGATTTCTGAACTCTATTATAACGTTATGGGACCATGGATATATATGCAGCTGGACATTGCCCGAAGAGACATTACGTGGTACATAACTGTATATATTTTGGGTTTTGATTCTTTTTTTTTAGGTGTCCTTTTAAAAAAAGTTTTATTTTTTCATCGTGTAAGAGCAGAGTTGAACAGTTGCAACAGAGACACTGTGGCCAGCAAAACCTAGAATATTTATTACCTTGTCCTTATGGAAAAAGTTTGCTGATCTCTGCTTTAAATTAAAGCTGAATGGAGTAATTTGCACAAACAAACTTGATATTAGCATAAAAAATATGGAAGGCATCACTAATTTGTGTGTCATCTTTGTGCAGAGGCCATGCTAATCTTCTCTGTATTACTCCAGTTTTAGTATATGTGCTGCCAAGGCCAGCACTGGTTATTAGATTCTTGTTGGACTTATGGTTTCCAGAGATATTCTCTCAGTTGATAACTTATCTTTTTACTCTTATGGTAAAGTCTTTTGATAAACAAATTTTTAAATTTTTATGAGGCCTCATTTATTTATTTTGTCTTTTGATGTTTGTGCTTTTGTTTTTATATTAGGCAATTCATTGTTGAAAGTGAGGCTTCACAGCATTGCCCCTGCTTTTTCTTCTAAGAATTTTATGGTTTTAGTTTTCACATTTAGATTCTTAATCCATTTTGAATTTTTTTTTTTTTTTTTGTATATGGTGTTAAGGCGTGGATCCTGTTTCATTTTTCTGCATGTGGAAATCCGATTTTCCCAGCACCGTTAGTTAAGGAGACACTTTTTTCCCTATTGAATGGACTTAGTACCTTGTCAAAAATCAGTTGACCATAGATGTATGGGTTTATTTCTGGACTCTCAATTCCATTCCTTTGGTCTATGTGCCTGTTGTCATATCAGTACCAGGTTATTTTGACTACTGTAGCTATATAGCTATATAACCAAACCCATACCCTCTGTTATTGAGTTGATTCTGACTCATAGTAACCCCATAGGGTTTCCAAGACTGTAAATCTCTGTGGAAGCAGACTGCCACATCTCTCTTCCATGGAGCTGCTGGTGGTTTTGAACCACTGACCTTTTGGTTGATAGTCAACCTCTTTAACCTCTGCACTACCAGGGCTCCTTATCATATGTTTTAAAATCAGGACGTATGAGTCTTGCTATTTTATTCTTCTCTTTCAACATTGCTTAAGCTATCCAGGGCCTATTGCTATTCCATATAAAATTGAGGGTTGGTTTTTTCTATTTCTGTAGAGAAGGCTGTTGAAATTTTGATTGGAATTGCATTGAATCTGTAGATTGCTTTGGGTAGTATTGACATCTTAACAATATTAAGTCTTCTAGTCCATGAACATGGCACATCTTTCCATTTATTTAAGTCTTCTTTATTATCTTTTAGGAATGGTTTGTAGTTTTCATTGTATAAGTCCCTCACATCCCTGAATAGATTTATTCCTAGGTATTTTATTTTCTTAGATGTGATTGTAAATGGAATTGTTTCTCTAATTTCCCTTTTAGATTTCTCTTTGCTGCTCAACTTTGGTTGTTGACCTTATACCCTGCGACTTTACCAAATTCCTCTATTAGCTCTAGAAGTTTTCTTGCGGACTCTTTGGGATTTTCTATATAAAAAAAATAATTCACAAACAGGTAATTTTACTTCTTTTCCAATCTGGATACATTTTATTTCTTTTTCTTGTCGTATTGCTCTGGCTAGGACTTCTAATATGGTATTGAATAGAAGCAGTGAGAGCAGGCACTCTTGCCTTGTTCCTGATTTTAAGGGGAAAGCTCTCAGCCTTCTTCGGTTAAGTATAATGTCAGCTATTAGCTTTTCACATATGCCCTGAATCACAATGAGAAATTTCCCTTCTATTCCAACCTTCTTTAGGATTTTTATTAAGAAATGGTGTTAGATTTTATCATATGCTTTTTCTGTATCCATAGAAATGATCGTGTGGTTCTTTTCCTTTGTTCTATTGATGTGGTGTATTATGTTGATTAGTTTTCCAATGTTCAACCATCCCTGCATTACTGGAATAAACCCACTTGGGCATGGTGTATTACTCTTTTAATATGCTGTTGGTTTCTGTTCACTAGCATTTTGTTGAGGATTTTTACATATGTATTCATAAGAGATATTGGCCTGTAGTTTTCTTTTCTTGTGGTGGCTTTGTCTGGCTTGGGTATCAGCATTATGTTCGCTTCATAGAATGAATTACGGAGTATTCTTTCCTTCTCTATCTTTTGAAAGAGTTCAAACAGTGTCAATTATTTTCTCAGTGTTTATTAGAATTTCCCAGTGAAGCCACCTAATCCAGGGCAACTTTTTTTTGTTGGCAGGTTTTTGATGACTGAGTCGATCTCTTCATTTGTTCTGAATTTGTTAAGATTTTCTATTTTCCCTTGAGTTGGTTTGAGTTGGCTGTGTGCTTCTAAGAATTTGTACATTTCATCTATGTTATCCAGTTCATTGCTGTACAGTTGTTTGTAATATTCTGTCATAATACTCTTTATTTATATCAGGTCAATTGTAATATTCCCTCTTTCACTTCTTTTTTGTTTTTTTGTATCTCTTCTACTTTTTTCTTTGTCAGTCTAGCTAAAGGCTTGTCAATGTTATTGCTCTTTTCGAAGAATCAACTTCTAGTTTTATTGATTCTCTCCGTTGTTTTTCTGTTTTTGATTTTATTTATTTCTGCTGTGACCTTTGTTATTTCCTTTCTTCTGGGTGTGCTCTTCTCTTTCTAATTCCTGGAGTTGTCACATTAGTCCGTTAATTTGAGATCTTTCTTCTTTTAGGTAGGTCTTTATTGCTATAAGTTTCCCTCTGGTGCTGCCTTCACACAAGCTCTTCTGTTAACTTAGAGTATGGTGTCATGAGTGTGGATCTACCACTTATTATGAAAAAATATTTTAACTTCAAATTAGAGTTCTTCATTTCAACATTTATAGCAATGGCATGGTTGATGCTTTATGTTTTTTTTTAACAGTCTCACACGACCTATGGGAGATAGTGTTCCTATGATAGGTAGACTTTTAGGCACAGATATTAGGTAGGCTGAGCATTTAAGAATATCATCACAGCCTTTTTTACTTCTTAAGAAAATGCAATGCATTTTAAAATGTCATTTGGAAGTAGATACATAAACTTAAACATCTCTATATCTTATTTTCTGCAAATGATTAATTTCTCTATGTTCGTTACTCCCCTTATTACGTTATATAAAATAATACAAAATTAATTACCCTAGATTATTTCAGTATAGTTTACTTTCTGTTAAATATTGAAAGACCAAGATTTTATTGTGTAAATCTCAATGCATGAGAGAAGTCAGAGAATAAATACTTGAGTAATATCTATCTGCTTTGAAGAGAAGACAGCTGAGATTATTTATATTGTAAATGCTATTTCACACCACAATGAGTTACCTTGCTGACTAATAAAAGATTCTGAAATGAAAATGACCCATTTTCACAAAACATAGCTGTAGGATTCATTTACTACCAAGCTGCCTTAGTTTATAGTACTCTTTCTGGGTTTGGTTTTTTTTTTTTTTTTTCCTGAAATAGACAATGATATTCTACTAATACATCGGAAGTGGGCTTTAAGACCATCCAGAGCACTCTTGTGAAATTAATGACTTTTGCTTTTGGCCTCAATTGTATCTTGTGATTTTCCGAACTATCCTTAGGTTTCCTCTCTTTCTTTCTCAGACTTGATAATATGTATTACTGGTTGCTTTCCAGATTTTTTAGATGCTTGCACTTCAGAAAGAGTATATGTTTGCAACTCCCTTGAAAACTTTTAGACCTCTACAGATACGAAAACATAAATCTGAAGATTAATGTTCCATACTATGTCTTGTAGTTTAAGGACATCAGAGCCTTTTAAATATTAAAGCACCTAACAGCTTGATCAAGAAAATCAGCTTACAGCAGAACAGCGTAATGATGACAAAATGTTAATTAAATTTTTCCTTGTAAAAAATTTCATTTTCAGTCTGAGTGAGCCTATACAACAGTGTTATTAGCTAAGAGCAAGAGATCTGCTTAGCAGTTTTAACTGCTTATTATTGGTCCTTGACATTTAGTTCGTATGCGTATTTATTCTGTTGCAAAACATTATATCACTTGAAAACATTAATAAACAAAAATCTTTCCTTTTAATTGTAAAACTTCCACATGGTAATTTCTTATGATATCATGAAGAAGTTTATAATTTTAATGGATTCATTCAAAAATTAAGTGACAACAATTTTGAACATGATAAACTCCTTATTTTCCTCCTCAAAATTTCAGAAACTGTAAAGTTATTCTGGTTTGTCAAATGTCTTTAAGAAACACCCGTTTACTAGATTGCATGACAAAATTGAATAGCTTTTTAATCCACTAGTGGTGTTAATAAAAGAGATGTGCAACATGAATAAAATTTGAGGTTGCTTCTGGAGGTCCTGAGGGCTTTATTAATCGTTTATTTTTTGCTCAGTGGGCATTTTTAACTAATCATTTCATTTCTGAATGAGCAAAGTGCAACGTTGAAAAGAAAGGAAAAGGAGAATAAAGATCCTGCTTTAGAGGACCCCAGTGCTTATAATCCTGTTAAGTGTCTAGAGATACATTTTAAAGTATCAAAAAGTCAAATTCATAATCTCATGTAACTACGTTAAAGAATACTAAGGGATTTATTGGATCAGAATAAATTAAAAGAGACCTTCCGTATCCTCAAGTCCAAACATTTGATTTTAGGAATGAATAAGCTGAGGCAACCAAAGGGGAGGTGACTGATCTGGGTCTCACAGGCAGGCTTAGGTAGCACCAGGATCAGAAATTAAGTCACAGTGTTCTCTCTGTGTGTCATTATGGGGCCTGGCCCAGGCAGAAGAAGGCTTTTAGAAAAATATAAATCTTGACCTTAGAGGAAAGAGTGTTATAAAAACTGGTGTTTAAAGAGTGTTATAAAAACATCTGGAGACTTGGGTTCCTTCTGTCAGCTCTAAGGTTTTTCTAGTTCTAAAATTCCATATTTCTTGATTCAAACTGGTAACAAAGAGGGAAAAATATGAGCAATAATAATAATGTTTTAAAAAAAACTTAGCATGTGCTAGGCTCTGTTTTAAACACTTTCTATTCATTAGTTCATGACATCCTCACAATAGCCTAATGAGGTAGGTATTATTATCATTCCCATTTTATAGATGAGGAAACTGAGGCACAAGAGAAGTTAAGTAACTTGCCTAAGATCAAAATGAAGTGTTTTGAGAGCATAGATAGGTAGATAGATAAATAGAGATAAATACACAGACGGACCAACTGATCCACCCAGTCTAGTCAATGTCGGGTGACTGTTTAGGAGGGGAGGTACTGTGTTGAGTAATAGAATTAAGAAGGGGAATGGCAAATGTAAATTTTTTCAAAAAAAAAAAAAAAACAACTACTACAACAAAAACTCTAGTAATTCCTTATGTTATCTAACATAATGATGCCTAACATTTCTGTAGCTTCCTAATTGATAGGGAGAATAATCAAGAATTTGAAAGAGCATCCAGCTGTAGTCCGTGTCCATAATTCTCAAAGATATCATTGCTATCATATGTTAGCATGTATATGACTGTGGCAGGTCAAGATCATGGCTGCATGATCCTATGTGTGTTTAATCATTTTTCAGGATTCTGTCATCTTTCATATTTGCAGCAGCAGTCAATGTCTACTGCTGTATTCTAACCAACCAACCCATCTCTGAAAACTTCTATAGTTAACTACTAACTCATGTTGCTCCATCTTTTGTTTTAGACTCTGTGTTATCTCCTATGTCTTGTTTGCTCTAGAAAATTTTATTTAGCTTTTTTACTTTAGTTTATAAAAGACTAGTTTAGGAAGATGGAAACAGGGTGAGCTGAGTATACCTTATTTGTTCCCGTTTTTCTCTTTGCATTTTAAACACATACTAGTGATAGTGGTCAGAGTGTTGCAGAAGATACAGAATGTGGAATAGAGTAGTTCTAAGTAAAACTGCCCATTTTTGTAGGCTTGGAGAAGCTAATACCTTTTTGAAGCAGGGCTTTATTTGATCCTCTTTCAAAGGAATATTGGATTCCTTAATGGCTTCTGGATTCTATTAACATTCTGTTATTGACTTGACAAAAAAAAAAATGGTTAAAAAAATACGGTATCACTACAGCTTCTGTAATGCAAGCACAGTTCAGTTAGATGGGAGTTTTCTTCTACATAGTTCAATATACTTTAATTAACAATCTGTTTTGGTTTCATTCAATAATATTTACTGAGCTCCTACTAAGCATTAAGTACTCTAGTAGGTGCTGGTACTTGTGTCTGGCATTAGGGCCATTAACTTGTTATTACTGTAGCTTAAAGTAGATAAGCTTCTCAGAGGACCAGATTTTAGTTTTTGCAGCTCAGATAAAGTAAATGTGCAGTGTTATACAACCAAAATTTACTCTAACAGTTCTTTCAGAAGTTATTAGACATAAAACACAAAATAATCAATTCTTATGGTATAAACTGTCTTAGTATTGCTATTCTATAATACAATTTTTTTCTGTAATTCCTTCCTTCCTTCCTTCCTTCCTTCCTCCCTCCCTGCCTCCCTCCCTCCGGTAGAATCATTACAAAACATTTTTAATTAAGTGTAGGAGCTTAACAGATTTTAAATTTGTATGGAATTGTCAAAACATTGTGCAAAGTAGCTTTACCATTCTGCATTCCCACCAGCAATGGCAGAGAATTAAAATTTCTCTACACCTTTACCAGCACTTAGTCAGCCTTTGCAGTTATAGCCATTCTAGTTTGTGTATAGTAGTATCTCATTGTGGTTTATTTTGCATTTCCCTAATGGCTAATGCATGTGCCTGTCAGTTTGTCATACTGTGGGGCTTGTGTGTTGCTGTGTTGCTGGAAGCTATGCCACTGATATTCAGTTACCAGAAGGGTCACCTATGAAGGTCAGGTTTCAGCTGAGCTTCCAGACTAAGACAGACTAGGAAGAAGGACCTGGCAGTCTTCTTCGGAAAAGAATTAGCCAGTGAATACCTATGAATAGCAGCGGAACATTGTCTGATATAGTGCCAGAAGATGAGCCCCTCAGGTTGGAAGGCACTCAAAAGATGACTGGGAAAGAGCCCTCTCCTCAAAGTAGGGTCGACCTTCATGACATGGATGGAGTCAAGCTCTTGGGACCTTCGTTTGCTGATGTGGCACGACTCAAAATGAGAAGAAACAGCTGCAAACATCCACTAATAATTGGAACCTGGACTGTACAGAGCATGAATCTGGGAAAATTGGAAATCATCAAAAGTGAAATAGAACACATAAAGATCGATATCCTAGGCTTTGGTGAGCTGAAATGGACTGGTATTGGCCATTTTGAATTGGACAGTCATAGGGTCTACAATGCCAGCAATGACAGCTTGAAAGGAATGGTGTTGCATCCATCACCAAAAAAAACATTTCAAGATATATCCTGAAGTACGATGCTTTCAATGATAGAATAATATCCATATGCTCACAAGGAAGACCAGTTAATATGACTAGTATTCAAATTTACGCATCAGCCACTAAAATGAAAGATGAAGAAACGGAAGATTTTTACCAGCTTCTGCAATCTGAAATTGATGGAACATGCAATCAGGATGCATTGATAATTATTGGTAGGAAAACCCTCAACGAGATGGATTGACACAGTGGCTGTAACAGTGGGCTCAAGCATAGCAACAATTGTGGGCATGGTGAAGGACCGGGTAGTGTTTTGTTCTGTGGTGCATGGGGTCACTATGAGTCGGAACCAACTCAACGGCACCTAGCAACAGCAGCAACCATAATGACTAATGCCTTTAAGCATCTTTTTAACGTGCTTGGAGTCCCTGGGTGGTTCAAACAGTTAATGCAGTCACTGCTAACAAAGAGTTGGAAGTCTGAGTCCACCCACAGGCACCTTGGGAGAAAGACCTGGTGATCTACTTCCAAAAAAAATTAGCCATTGAAAGCCTAATGGAGCACAGTTCTACTGTGACACACATAGGGTCGCCGTGAGTCAGAATCAACTTGACAGCAACTTTTTTTTTTAATGTGCTTATTTGTTATTTGTATATCTTCTTTGCTGAAGTATCTATTAAAGTTTTTTGCCCATCTTTAAGAATCAGTTTGTTGTCTTGTTAATTGAGTTGTAAGAATTCTTAGTTTTCTGAGTACAAAACTTTATTTGATATATGCCTTGCAATTATTTTCTACTCCTCTTCACTTTTTATTTTCATAACAGAATCTTTTAAAGGCTAAAATTCTTAATTTTCGTGAAGTATAATTTACCAGTTTTTCTTTTATGGGTCATGCTTTTTTATGTCCTATCCACGAAATAGTTGCCTAGATAAGGTAACAGAGATTTTCTCCTATGCTTTCTTCTAGAAGTTTTATAGTTTGAGGTTTTACACTGAAGTCTGTGATCCATTTTGAGTGAATTTTTGTACGTGGTAGAAATAAGGTTCATGGTTCCTTTTTTCCCAATTGTGTATCCAGTTGTTCTACCACTCTTTGTTAAAAAGGCTATCTCTTCTCTATTTAGTTACCTGGCACCTGTGTCAAAAAGGAATTGGTCATAGATATATGACTTATTTCTGGAGTCTATTTTATTCTATTAATCTTTATGTTTATCCTTATGCCACTACCATACTGTCTTTATTAAAGTAACCTTACAGTAAGTCTTGAAATCGGGTAGGGTAAGTCAGCCAACATCTTTTTTTTTTTTTTCGGTTGTGATTTAAGTGAAAGTTTACACCCATTCATGATAGAAATACTGGAAAACTATGAACAGAAGGGAAATTCTTCAGCACAATAAAGAGAATCTATTCAAAATTGACATCTTACTTGGTGGTGGAATACTGAATGTGTCCTTAAGATTAGAAGCAAAGCAAGGATGTCCACTCTCAGCTCTTCTGTTCAACATAATACTGGAGGCCCTATCCAGTAATAAATTTATAAATAAATTCTGGGGTAAATAGATCTTAATTCACTCTTTTATTCAGTATATTTCAAAAGAAAAAGTATTTATTGAGTACTCTGCTAAACTCTGCAGAGGATTACACTGTACTGGTGAATACTCGTTTACTTCTCCCGCTTGGGATGATTACCATTGTCAGTCAACATTCATGTACTTGATGAATAATTCACAGCCAATCTAATGAAATGGGGTATGTTATAGGAATTAATATATAAAATAATAGATTAGTTTGATTATTTAGACTGCATGGTTACTCTTTGCTACAGAGGAAATATGTATAGTTGTAAACTATAGATGTACTTTTACATAGTCTCATGAAAAAAATATGACTTTCTTAATCACTTTGGTAACATAACACAAATTGCAATATTAAGACTGAAAAACTTCCCATTACTTAAAATAGTTGTAGTGTGGCAACAAAGAAGAATTCACATTTATCAAAATAACACCCTATAAACAACTTTAAAGCACATTGGAGCCATGTTGAACGAAATGGAACTTAATTTTGTTTCATGCAGATTGCATATTAATAATTAATAATTAGTGGTTTCTTTTCTTATCCAATTACTATTCATGTATCAAAGCTCAGCTCGAATTTCTCCTATTTGAAGTTATTCATTATCAGCCTCATTTGAAATTATTTCTACCTCCTCTAAATTTTCTTATGATTTGAAGTCTCTACCACTCAGTGTATTAGAGATTGCATTGTACTGTCCCTTGGCTTTTATTGTCCTGTGTGGAATATTTTAACTGAACTGAAAAACTGATGTAAGAGCGTACTGTTATTTTGCTCTCCATCACATACAGCAACTTGAACATAGTATATACTCAGAGAACATCTTTACCGACTGGATTCACTGTCAAATTTAGCCAGCCGAAGGACCGTTTCTGTGTGTCTCTGACCTAGAAAGTGGGGCTCTTGCTGCAGCTATAATCACAAGTCACCTCCTTTCCTCATAGTCTCAGGCAGTTAATGATCTGTGTTTTGTGCATTTCGAATATACCTCTGAGAACTCTTCAGGCCGTGTCATGGTAAGACCATGTCTGCCCTCGAAGACCATGCGCTCTCTTAATGGGGGCATATCTTTTTACTTAGAGCTCTATCCACAGTGGCTGGCACATGGAAGTGGGCCTTGGGCAGTGTGTGGTGAGTTACTGTGCATGAGGATTCACTGGGTATGCCACATCCCTTTCTCAGATTTTCATCAATGATCAGTGGAGATTTTTTTATGTTTCAAAACTCTATCATATATTCCAGAAGTGTACTCCTTTGATTGAGTTTCCTTAAGCACAAGGGTTAGGGGAGCTGTTTTTCCATAAGAGATGACTCTCTAGCAAGTGTCAGCAAACTTTTTTTCTATAAAGTTCAGAAAGTAAATATTTTAGGCTTTGTGGGCCATGCAGTATATTTCTAAACTACTAGCTCTGCCATTGTAATGCTAAAGTATCCTTAGGCATTATGTAAATGAATTAGTATGGCTGAGTTCTAATAAAACTTTATTTGCAAAAACAGATGATGGGCCAAATTTACCAATCCCTGGTCTATGACTTACTACTGCATACTCCTTTGCTTTCTGTATGAAAATGTACGTTTTTGTTTCTTTAATTAAAGGCAGTCTTTATGTGATTTCATGAGAATCTGCTGTTTCTCTAAGGAGCCCTAGTTCTTTTATTGGAGAAATGATGTTAGAAACCAAGATCTGGGCACTAGGTACGCTCATCGCTACTGGAGTATTTGCTTCTAGCACTCTTACCTGATAGAGCAATGAAATACATGTGTATGTACTAACCTGTGTATATAAAAATATATATACATATACACATGTCTATATTGCTCTATATTGACACCCATCTGTGTCTCTAATAGACTGAATATGAGATTATCCTGATGTCTTCCACAGTAATCCACTACCACATGGATCGTTCTAATCTTCTGCTATCGGTAGACTCCCACTCCAACAGTGAGAAAAATAGCTCCCACCCTACACCATCCATTTACTTAATTGTTCAATTTCAGTATACATGTATATACAGCTTCATTTTTATCTTTATTTGGACACATTTTTCCCTCTGAAATACTATAGCCTTCTGTAAATTTGTGCATTCGTTTCTCAGTCTTACTTACAGGTCAGCCATACAAAATACTCAAATGAGGAGTCTCAATTTATGTAGGACAAATGAGAAAATGTACAAGAATGTACTTTTTCAACTGGAATGTACTATAAAGATATAAGGTAGTTATCTAGTTTTCACTAAAAATACTATCAATGTTTTTATGTTAATGTTTTATCAGTTTAGTAATTCAACCTGAGAGCCATTTTGTAATGTCAGAATAGTATTGCTGATGGCTTTATTTAGCTTTAGTTTTTGTTCTTACTGTATGTTTTTCCTTAACAGTACTATAAATATAGTGGGTAATGATGTAATTAATCATTGTTTACTAATCAATATACATTCATTAGCTGATGAATCTTATAGCTGATAATCTCAATAGCCCACCCCCCAATTCCCAAGAAATTTGTGGGCTTGAGTCTTGGAGACTGCAAGTCAATTTCTTTAGAACATTTCCTTAGGAGCTGCACAAGTAAAACTAACCAGAGTCAAAAGTGGCATCTTCTCTGACTTTCCTGTGTTTGTTGTTTAGATCCTTCTACCTGTACAAAGGCCATATGAAAGGGAGAGAAAAGAAACAGGCACTTCATAATAAAGCTAGTAATATAATTTACTGGCATTCATTATACGATCATATGTTTTCACATTTAATGGAAAAAAAGAATAAGAGTTTGTGTAATGAAAACCTTTTTTTTTAAGTAGTATCTCTGTTCAGCACTTTTTATAGGTTTTATTTCCCTTATTTTTCTTCGTTCTAGGTGATAAGGAAAATGTAGAAAGGGACTGAATTTTGAAATTTCCTCAATGCTCTAATTTTCTTTCAGTGATTAGATACAATAGGGTCAGTTGCGTGCAAATTCTGCACCTGCTTCTCGCTGCTGTCTGGCTCTTTGAGATAGAATCTTAACTGGCAGGATTCAGGCTTCCTTTGGTGGTAATCAGGTGGAATGTGCTAGAGCCTGGCTTTCTGGAGGGAATCAAACCTGGGAGAAAAAGCAATCCTAGCAGGCTGGGTTTAGAATTTCATGACTAGTGATTCTGTCACTGCCCCGTTAGAGTGAACGTCTTTTTGTTCTCTTTTTACATTGCCTATGAAACATGACCTGGAATTCTACCAGAAACCACTCTTCCGCTGTCAATATTTTTTTTTAATTAATTTTTATTAAGCTTCAAGTGGACATTTACCATTCCAATCAGTCTGTCACATGTAGGTTTACATACATCTTACTTCCTTCTCCCACTTGCTCTCCCCCTATTGAGTCAGCCCTTTCAGTCTCTCGTTTCGTGCCAATTTTGCCATCTTCCCTTTCTCTCTATTTTCCCATCCCCCCTCCAGTCAAGAGTTGCCAACACACTCTGCAGTGTCCACCTAATTTAATTGGCTCACTCTTCATCAGCATCTCTCTCCCCCCCGCTGACCAGTCCTTTTCATGCCTGATGAGTTGTCTTCGGGGTTGGTTCCTGTCCTGTGCCATCAGAAGTTCTGGGGAACATTGTCTCTGGGATTCCTCTAGTCGCATTCATATCATTAGGTATGGTCTTTTTATGAGAATCTGGGGTCCGTATCCCATTGGCCTCCTGCTCCCTCAGGAGTTGTCTGTTGTGCTCCCTAGCAGGGCAGACATCGATTGTGGCCGGGCACCAACTAGTTCTTCTGGTTTCAGGATAATGTAGGTCTCTGGTTCATTTGGCCCTTTCTGTCTCTTGGGTTCTTAGTTGTCGTGTGGCCTTGGTGTTCTTCCTTTGCCTTTGCTCCAGGTGGGTTGAGACCAATTGATGTATCTTAGATGGCCGCTTGTTGGCATTTAGGACCCCAGGTGCCACAATTCAAAGTGGGATGCAGAATGTTTTCATAATAGAATTATTTTGCCCGTTGACTTAGAAGTCTCCTCAAACCATGTTCCCCAGATCCCAGCCCCTGCTCCGCTGACCTTTGAAGCTTTCATTTTATCCCGGAAACCTCTTTGCTTTTAGTCCAGTCCAATTAGGCTGACCTTCCTTGTATTGTGTGTTGTCTTTCCTTTCACCCAAAGCAGTTCTTATCTACTGATTGAGCAATAAAAAACCCTCTCCCTCCCTCCCTCCCTCCCCGCTTTGTAACCACAAAAGTATGTGTTCTTCTCCGTTTTTTCTATTTCTCAAGATCTTATAATAGTGGTCTTATACAATATTTGTCCTTTTGCCTCTGACTCATTTCGCTCAGCATAATGTCTTCCAGATTCCTCCATGTTATGAAATGTTTCAGAGATTTGTCACTGTTCTTTATCGATGCGTAGTATTCCATTGTGTGAATATACCACAATTTATTTACCCATTCATCCGTTGACGGACATCTTGGTTGCTTCCAGCTTTTTGCTATTGTAAACAGAGCTGCAATAAACATGGGTGTGCATATGTCTGTTTGTGTGAAGGCTGTTGTATCTCTAGCGTATATTCTGAGGAGTGGGATTTCTGGGTTGTATGGTAGTTCTATTTCTAACTGTTTAAGATAACGCCAGATGGATTTCCAAAGTGGTTTTACCATTTTACAATCCCACCAGCAGTGTATGAGAATTCCAATCTCTCCGCAGCCTCTCCAACATTTATTATTTTGTGTTTTTTGGATTAATGCCAGTCTAGTTGGTGTGAGATGGAATCTCATCGTAGTTTTAATTTGCATTTCTCTAATGGCTAATGATCGGGAGCATTTTCTCATGTATCTGTTGGCTGCCTGAATATCTTCTTTAGTGAAATGTGTGTTCATATCCTTTGCCCACTTCTTGATTGGGTTGCTTGTCTTTTTGTGGTTGAGTTTTGACAGAATCATGTAGATTTTAGAGATCAGGCGCTGGTCTGAGATGTCATAGCTGAAAATTCTTTCCCAGTCTGTAGGTGGCCTTTTTACTCTTTTGGTGAAGTCTTTAGATGAGCATAGGTGTTTGATTTTTAGGAGCTCCCAGTTATCTGGTTTCTCTTCATCATTTTTGGTAATGTTTTGTATTCTGTTTATGCCTTGTATTAGGGCTCCTAGGGTTGTCCCTATTTTTTCTTCCATGATCTTTATCGTTTTAGTCTTTATGTTTAGGTCTTTGATCCACTTGGAGTTAGTTTTTGTGCATGGTGTGAGGTATGGGTCCTGTTTCATTCTTTTGCAAATGGATATCCAGTTATGCCAGCACCATTTGTTAAAAAGACTATCATTTCCCCAATTGACTGACACTGGTCCTTTGTCAAATATCAGCTGCTCATATATGGATGGATTTATATCTGGGTTCTCAATTCTGTTCCATTGGTCTATGTGCCTGTTGTTGTACCAGTACCAGGCTGTTTTGACTACTGTAGCTGTATAATAGGTTCTGAAATCACGTAGAGTGAGGCCTCCCACTTTCTTCTTCTTTTTCAGTAATTAGAAAAAGAATTATCCGGGGGTTCTTATCCGGGGGTTCTTTCCCTTCCATATGAAATTAGTGATTTGTTTCTCTATCCCCTTAGAGTATGACATTGGTATTTGGATTGGAAGTGCGTTATATGTATAGATGGCTTTTGGTAGAATAGACATTTTTACTATGTTAAGTCTTCCTATCCATGAGCAGGGTATGTTCTTCCACTTAAGTATGTCCTTTTGAATTTCTTGTCGCAGAGTTTTATAGTTTTCTTTGTATAGGTCTTTTACATCCTTGGTACGATTTATTCCTAAGTATTTTATCTTCTTGGGGGCTACTGTGAATGGTATTGATTTGGTTATTTCCTCTTCGGTGTTCTTTTTGTTGATGTAAAGGGATCCAAGTGATTTTTGTATGTTTATTTTATAACCTGAGACTCTGCCAAACTCTTGTATTAGCTTCAGTAGTTTTCTGGAGGATTCCTTAGGGTTTTCCATGTATACGATCATGTCATCTGCAAATAGTGATAGCTTTACTTCCTCCTTGCCAATCTGGATACCCTTTATTTCTTTGTCTAGCCTAATTGCCCTGGCTAGGACTTCAAGTACGATGTTGAATAAGAGTGGTGATAATGGGCATCCTTGTCTGGTTCCCGTTCTCAGGGGAAATGCTTTCAGGTTCTCTCCATTTAGAGTGATATTGGCTGTTGGCTTTGCATAGATGCCCTTTATTATGTTGAGGAATTTTCCTTCAATTCCTATTTTGGTAAGAGTTTTTTATCATAAATGGGTGTTGAACTTTGTCAAATGCCTTTTCTGCATCTATTGATAAGATCATGTGGTTTTTATCTTTTGTTTTGTTTATGTGATGGATTACATTAATGGTTTTTCTGATATTAAACCAGCCTTGCATACCTGGTATAAATCCCACTTGATCAGGGTGAATTATTTTTTTGATGTGTTGTTGGATTCTATTGGCTAGAATTTTGTTGAGGATTTCTATGTTCATGAGGGATATAGGTCTATAATTTTCTTTTTTTGTAATGTCTTTACCTGGTTTTGGTATCAGGGAGATGGTAGCTTCATAGAATGAGTTGGGTAGTATTCCATCTTGTTCTATGCTTTGAAATACCTTTAGTAGTAGTGGTGTTAAGTCTTCTCTTAACTCTGCAGTGAAGCCGTCCGGGCCAGGACTTTTTTTTGTTGGAAGTTTTTTGATTACCGTTTCAATCTCTTTTTTTGTTATGGGTCTATTTAGTTGTTCTACTTCTGAATGTGTTAGTTTAGGTAGGTAGTATTGTTCCAAGAATTTATCCATTTCTTCTAGGTTTTCAAATTTGTTAGAGTACAATTTTACGTAGTAATCTGAAATGATTCTTTTAATTTCATTTGGCTCTGTTGTGATGTGGTCCTTCTCGTTTCTTATTCGGGTTATTTGTTTCCTTTCCTGTTTTTCTTTAGTCAGTCTGGCCAATGGTTTATCAATTTTGTTAATTTTTTCAATAAACCAGCTTTTGGCTTTGTTAATTTTTTCAATTGTTTTTCTGTTCTCTAATTCATTTAGTTCAGCTCTAATTTTTATTATTTGTTTTCTTCTGGTGCCTGATGGGTTCTTTTGTTGCTCACTTTCTATTTGTTCAACTTGTCGGGACAGTTCTCTGATTTTGTCTCTTTCTTCTTTTTGTATGTATGCATTTATCGATATAAACTGGCCTCTGAGCACTGCTTTTGCTGTGTCCCAAAGGTTTTGATAGGAAGTATTTTCATTCTCGTTGCTTTCTAAGAATTTCCTTATTCCCTCCTTGATGTCTTCTATAACCCAGTCTTTTTTCAGGAGGGCATTGTTCATTTTCCAAGTATTTGATTTCTTTTCCCTAGTTTTTCTGTTATTGATTTCTAGCTTCATTGCCTTGTGGTCTGAGAAGATGCTTTGTAATATTTCGATGTTTTGGATTCTGCGAAGGTTTGTTTTGTGACCTAATATGTGGTCTATTCTAGAGAATGTTCCATGTGCGCTCGAAAAAAAGTATACTTTGCAGCAGTTGGGTGGAGAGTTCTGTATAAGTCAATGAGGTCAAGTTGGTTGATTGTTGTAATTAGATCTTCCGTGTCTCTATTGAGCTTCTTACTGGATGTCCTGTCCTTCTCCGAAAGTGGTGTGTTGAAGTCCCCTACTGTAAATGTGGAGGTGTCTATCTCGCTTTTCAATTCTGTTAAAATTTGATTTATGTATCTAGCAGCCCTGTCATTGGGTGCGTAAATATTTAATATGGTTATATCTTCCTGATCAATTGTCCCTTTTATCATTATATAGTGTCCTTCTTTATCCTTTGTGGAGGATTTAAGTCTAAAGTCTATTTTGTCAGAAATTAATATTGCTGCTCCTCTTCTTTTTTGCTTATTATTTGCTTGATATATTTTTTTCCATCCTTTGAGTTTTAGTTTGTTTGTGTCTCTAAGTCTAAGGTGTGTCTCTTGTAGGCAGCATATAGATGGGTCATGTTTCTTTATCCAGTCCGTGACTCTCTGTCTCTTTATTGGTGCATTTAGTCCATTTACATTCAGCGTAATTATAGACAAATAAGTTTTTAGTGCTGTCATTTTGATGCCTTTTCGTGTGTGTTGTTGGCCTTTTCATTTTTCCACATACTTTTTTATGCTGAGACGTTTTTCTCAGTAGATTGTGAGATCCTCATTTTCATAGTGTTTAACTTTATGTTTGTTGAGTCGTTATGTTTTTCTTGAGTTATGGAATTGATATTCCTTTTTGTGGTTACCTTATTATTTACCCCTATTTTTCTAAGTAAAAACCTAACTTGTATCGTTCTATATCGCCTTGTATCACTCTCCATCTGGCAGTTCAATGCCTCCTGTATTTAGTCCCTCTTTTTGATTATTGTGATTGTTTATCTATTGATTTCCATGATTTCCTGTTATGTGTATTATTTTATTTATTTATTTTTTAGGATTAATATTTATTTGTTTGTTTTTGTGCTTTCCCTATTTGAGTTGCGTTGATATCAGGACGTTCTGTTTTGTGACCTTGTATTGTGCTGGTACCTGATATTACTGGTCATCAGGCCAAACAATCTCCTTTAGCATTTCTTGCAGTCTTGGTTTAGTTTTTGCAAATTCTCTAAACTTGTGTTTATCTGTAAATATCTTAATTTCTCCTTCATATTTCAGAGAGAGTTTTGCTGGATATATGATCCTTGGTTGGCAGTTTTTCTCCTTCAGTGCTCTGTATACGTCGTCCCATTCCCTTCTTGCTTGGATGGTTTCTGCTGAGTAGTCTGAACTTATTCTTATTGATTCTCCCTTGAAGGAAACCTTTCTTTTCTCCCTGGCTGCTTTTAAAATTTTCTGTTTGTCTTTGGTTTTGGCAAGTTTGATGATAATATGTCTTGGTGTTTTTCTTTTTGGATCAATCTTAAATGGGGTTCGATGAGCATCTTGGATAGATATCCTTTCGTCTTTCATGATGTCAGGGAAGTTTTGTGTCAGGAGTTCTTCAACTATTTTCTCTGTGTTTTCTGTCCCCCCTCCCTGTTCTGGGACTCCAATCACTCGCAAGTTATCCTTCTTGATAGAGTCCCACATGATTCTTAGGGTTTCTTCGTTTTTTTTTAATTCTTTTATCTGATTTTTTTTCAGCTATGTTGGAGTTGATTCCCTGGTCCTCCAGAAGTCCCAGTCTACATTCTAATTGCTCGAGTCTGCTCCTCTGACTTTCTATTGCATTGTCTAATTCTGTAATTTTATTGTTAATCTTTTGGATTTCTACATGTTGTCTCTCTATGGATTCTTGCAACTTATTAATTTTTCCACTTTGTTCTTGAATAACCTTTTTGAGTTCTTCAACAGTTTTATCAGTGTGTTCCTTGGCTTTTTCTGCATTTATCCTAATTTCATTTGTGATATCTTGAAGCATTCTGTAAATTAGTTTTTTATATTCTGTATCTGATAATTCCAGGATTGTATCTTCATTTGGGAAAGATTTTGATTCTTTTGTTTGGGGGGTTGGAGAAGCTGTCATGGTCTGTTTCTTTATGTGGTTTGATACGGACTGCTGTCTCCGAGCCATCACTGGGAAACTAGATTTTCCAGGTAATCAGCTAAAAAAAAATGCAGTCAGATCCCTATCTGAATTCTCCTTCTGGCTCAGGGTATTCGGATGTTAATGGAGCCGCCTGGGGAGGGTGGGGGAGGGATCAGAGAGCTAGGCGTGTAGCACCACAGAATATAGAGCTGATCCCCACGTTCACGCTCCGCCCCCGTCCGCCAGAATCCCGGCAGGACGGCTCCCCAGCTGGGACGCTACTCTCCCCGCTCCAAGATCGGTCACTTCCTCCCGGGGGTTTTTCCCTCCGGTGCGCCGCACCGCTTGCGTGAACTGAGTGGGCGTGGCCCTCACGAACAGCTGGGCCCGCCCCCGGGGTCTGTTCAGGGGAATGCGCTCACACCCCCCCTGCTGTTGCCAAGATCCCAGCGGGACGGCTCCCCATTTGGGACGCTGCTCTCCCCACTCCAAGACCAGTCACTTCCTCCCGGGGATTTCTCCCTCCAGTGCACCGCACCACTCGCGCAAACTGGGTGGGAGTGGCCCTCACGAACAACTGGGCTCGCCCCCGGGGTCTGTTCAGGGGAATGCGCTCACACCCCGCCCGCTCTCGCCAAGATCCCAGCGGGCTGGCTCCCCAGCTGGGATGCTGCTCTCCCCGCTCCGAGACCATTCACTTCCTCCTGGAGATTTCTCCCTCCGGTGCGCCGCACCGCTCACGCAAACTGGGTGGACATGGCCCTCACGAACATCTGGGCGCCCCCCCCCGGGGTCGTTTTAGGGAACTGTATGTGATCCCCACGCTCGCACCTTGCCCGCCTCCCACCAAACTCCCGGCGGGACGGCTCTCCAGCTGGGACGTTGCTCTCCCCGCTCCAAGATCAGTCATTGCCTCCCGGGTGTTTCTCCCACCAGCTGCGCCGCTACACCGCCCGGGCCAACCAGCTAGACTCCCTCCCGGGATGGGTTTGGGGCGGTAGGGCTGGGCCCCTTGTCTGTGCCGTCTGCCCCCCTGGGCTCTGCCCCAGCCCGGGCTCCGAAGGTCACCTGCCTGGTACGCTGGCTCTTAGTTCTGAAAACGATCGCTGTCTGCCCGTATTTGTTTGTTCTCCATCTCTAAGTCTGTGTTTGTTGTTCAGAGTTCGTAGATTGTTATATATGTGATCGATTCACTTGTTTTTCCGAGTCTTTGTTGCATGAGGGATCCGCGGAGTGTCCACCTAGTCCGCCATCTTGGCCCCGCCCCACTATCAATATTTTTAAAGATGATCCTCTCTTTGACTAAAAATAATTTTCTTAAGAACCAGGAATATTAGTTTCACTCCTTCGGTTGATGTAGAAATGTATACCTGAATTGAAGTGGCTGAAATTGTAGCTGGCATGGGAAATGATAAACAGTGTATTGAAATACCCAAATGCCTTGTTTTCTAAGTATCACAGTCGTTTTCTTTTCTTCTAACATTATAGACTTAAATTCACATGAGTTTTCAGATACATAGCAAAAGAGCAAGAAGCCGTTTGACCATTACTCCTGGACTCCAGATTCAGTAGGGTAATTTAAGTGTTTATCTCTATGCTGAGCGTACATGACTATAATTAAACCCTTTGGTTCTTAGGACAAAACAAGTCTTTGAAAGGAGCTTATTCCTGCCTGGCCGGGAGCCACCTTATACAGAGATAGGTACCTGATATCCATTCCGCTGATTACTAGTAGTTTGATCTGAATTGGCCACTCGACCTCTCTATGTTTCAAAATTTTTATCTCTACAATGGAGAGTCTCCCTCCCCAGAGAACCCCGCTGCTGAGAACAGTGCTTGGGGTAGTTTAAAGGCATTGCTGCTCTCTTCACCTTCGGCCCCCAACAAGCAGTGAGCTGAAACCAGATCTTTCTCTGATGTAATTTTCTCTTGACCTTCTTGGAACTCTGTGCTATATCATGGAAGTTATTAAACTCTCTATCATAACACCTAGGTTATGACACTGGTTTATGGAAATTTTATCAATATCCATGAGTTTTAAATCCTTTGAAAACTCATGTAATAAGTGACTGATTTATCATAACAGCTTGTCCACTGTACCTACTTAGAAGAAGAATCGTACTGGTTCATTTTACTATTACCCCTTGCCCTTGAGTTGATTCCGACTCTTAGCGATCCTACAGGACAGAGTATAACTACCCATAGGGTTTCCAAGGTTGTTGTTTTGAGTCGGAATCGACTTGATAGCAATGGGTTTGGATTTTTTGGAATCTTTACAGAAGCAGACTGCCACATCTTTCTCCCGCAGAGGACTTATGGGTTCCAACAGCCAACCTTTCAGTTAGCAGCCAAGCGCTTTAACCATTGTACTACCAGGGCTCCTTTACTATTACCGTATCTCAGCTATTTCTTCAATATCTTTTAGAGTGATTTTTCAGGCAATTGTTCAATAATAGCTGTTTACTGAAATTTATTATGTGAAATAGCTTGAAAACTTATTTTAAACATTCGCCTTGAATACTAAAGAGTTGTAGGTATTTCATGTAAAGATAAAAAAAATTTTAACTAATGCACTATGTATCCTAACCCAGTCATATCTAATCCTAATTAGATCCTAATGCCTAATCCTAGGTGTATCTCAGATTTTAAAAGGAAGGTTCAGATTCTAGTGATGTTTCAAGAAAATCATATTTTAGAAATTAGTTCTCTCAATACTACACATAAGATTTTTTTTTATTATCCCAATCCCAATCATTTTAGATTGCAGATGTCTGCCATTTATTCTTTTTTAATACATAGTACGTTTCTTAACAACATACTGTGATATTAAGATAAAAGAAAAGAGACAAAGCAGGGGGAACCAGAGAATGCTACCTAAAAGCTCAGTATATTAGCAGCATCTAGTAACTATTGGAGAAATGAGTTCGCAAATGAGGAGGCCCAAATTGAAGCACAACATAGTTCATATTTTTTTCTTAGGGAACCTTTTCCTGGTGGTATATTTAATAAGCAGGTTCACAGACAGCTGTACATTCTTCATTACAAATAAATTACATAGTTTACCATTGCATAAAAATTTCATCATAGCCTTTTGCTGTTTCTTTGTTTAGAAAGAAGATGATTATTAAGTATATACAGCAGTAATGGCAGACATAGAGAGTTCCCTATGCTGATTACAAAATCTAATTTGTATACTTTATAGACCAACAAGAGTGCAAGTGAGAATGTGGTAGAGTTAAAGGAAATAGGCACATGGCAAGCAATACATTTGCAGCTTATTACTGATCCTTGTGTTCAGCATGACTGTGTTTAACGACAGAGTGGAGCCCTGGTAGTGCAGTGATTAAGTGCTAGGTTTCTAACCAAAAGGTTGGTGGTTCGAACCCAGCAGCTGCTCTTGGGAGGAAGATGTGGTAGTCTGCGCCAATAAAGGTTTACAGCCTTGGAAACCCTATGGGACAGCTCTGCTCTGTCCTATAGAGTCACTAGGAGTTGAAATTGACTTGACAGCAATGGGTTTTTTTGGTTTAATGACAAAGCTACCAAGTGTATGATTATTAGACTTAATGCAAATTTGTTTTTCCAAGCTTTGGCTAAGGTTACAAAAGTCTCATTTTCAATGCTGCATTTGCTAACTTATTTGTAAACATTAATAAAGATTGGTTTTGTCCCTCAGGGTGATTCATATGTTTGTCAAGAGAAAGAAATGACAGAGATTGATTACTAACGATCCTTGCACTATTATTCTTTAATTTTTTTTTTTTAATTTATGCCTGATATTTATTTTAACTTTTAGGCGTATGAATCTTTAAACTATAAATTAAAAAAAACTAAGTTTCTACAATACACAAACCTTATTTTTGCCATATGTATCCAAACCTTTTTACCAAGTATCTGTTTCATTTTGCTTTTACTTTTAAGAAATCGTTTCTCCTAGCCTGTGTTTCTAAATCATCAGACTTTTGTAATTAAGCATAATACTGCTTAGGCCATGAATTTAGATTTCTTCCTGGCCTGAAAACATTCTACTACATGGAAATATAAAAGTTAGGTTTTGTTTTCTTTTTTCTTTATATAAATATATAAACATTAATGTTGAAGTACTGCACAACACCTAGAGAAACAGTATTATACTTCCTTGCACATGGAAAATGCTCAGCAACGTCTGTCATTTATCAACTAAAGATGAACTTATCGTAGAAGTCATTTTTTTACCAAAAGGTTGGCAGTTTGAATCCACCAGCTGCTCCTTGGAAACCCTGTGGGGCCGTTCCACTCTGTCCTTTGGGTCGCTATGAGTCTGAACCTACCGGACATCAACGGCTTTTTTTTTTTTTGGTATGGCTATGTCTAAAGACCAAAAGTATTTCTACCATGTGCAGTGTTCAGAGTCTCTCCTTAAACCAAACGCTTCCCACCAAGTACCTCCAGCCCTCCCAATTATAGGATGCTGTGTAGCTTCATCATACAGAATTAGTGTTCTTTCTCTATATGTGCATTTGGAGCCCTGGTAGCATAGTGGTTAAGAGCTCATCTCCTAACCAAAAGGTCGGCAGTTCAAATCCACTAGCCGCTCCTTGGAAACCCTATGGGGCAATTCTACTCTGTCCTACAGGGTCGCTATGAGTGGGAACCGACTCGACGCCACCTACCAACAACAAGAACATGTAGCTTCATTGTACGAAATTAGTATTCTCTGTGTGTGTGTGTGTGTGTATATATGTATATGTATGTCTGTGTGTATGTATGCACCCATTTTTAGGAGGAGATATTTTAGCCAATTTAGCATTTTAGCTTGTGGAATTTTATCTGCAGAATTCAGTTAATATTTTCAGATATCAACATGGAACAAATAATTGTGATTTTTTTTTTAAATATAAAACACCACCAATATTATTTCAATGCATAAGTGGTTAGCAAAACCAGCTTTCTTTTCTCTGTGTATCTGGCTGAACCCACAAGTAAATTTAACAAATCAGAATTCAGTGCATACCGGTCATATACAGAGTTGTTTGTTTTAGACCACACAGAGTTGTTTGTTTACACCATCTATCAAATCCAGTTGTTAAACTGCAGTGGAAGTTCAAGTGGCTGTTTATGTGTAGTAGATCAATAAAAAATCAATAAAGGGAGTGGTTAATCTGTGGTGAGTTAGTAGTTAAGCTCATTGCCATAGAGCCGATTTTGACTCATAGTGACCCCAAGTGACAGGTTAGAACTGTCCCATAGGATTTCCAAGGCTGTAAATCTTTATGGAAGCAGACTATCACATCTTTCTCCCATGGAGCGGCTGGTGGTTCGAAGCACCAACCTTTTGGTTAGCAGCCAACCGCTTAACCACTTAATCACTGGGCCTCCTGAGTTAGTGGTTAGACGCTGCTAACTCATTATACACATTGCAAAATGTCATCCAGTGGGAGAGAAAATGTAAACCAGATTATCCAGAAAGATAAAAGCAAGTTACATTGGAAAAATATATCTTGCTTCATTTACTATATCTTTACAAAGCCATTGCTAGCTAGAGCCATCGCTGATGTAGACAGAGAAAAACTAAGAGGAAATGAAAAACAGCATTCTATTTCCCAAGCATCACACAATTTTATAACACTATTTAACCCTTTTTTTTTTTTCAAGAAAAAAATACTAATAATGGCATGCTAAAAGAACTTTGACTGAGAGGTTTAAGAGCAGTGTGGGAATAATTTCAATAATTCAAAAGATGTTGCTTTCTGTAGTAAAGTGCTACTACGTTGATCCCATTTCTTTTATTTACTTCAATGCACACTTGTAAACAACTTAAAATTAAGTAGTAATGTACCTAATCCACATTTTTCTGAACTGCTCAATTCAGTGTTTTCAAGTACATTCCTGTTGGAATTTCTGAGCTATTTATATGTAAATGAAAGTCTTCTGTGACTGGCACAGGGAAAGCCTGCTAGAAGCCCAGTAATCTAATCCAAGTTACACATTTTTCCCCTTCTCTGTTATACATTCATAATGGCATTTGAGGGCAAACAGTTTGATCCTTATGTCAACATCACTCTCCTTTGCAATAAGGAAAAAAAAAGGGAAACTTTGGTTTAAGGATTAAATGGTGAAAATTTTCTGTGACACACCATCTTAGATAGAGCTTCCAGGTTTTATAGGGAGCAAAAGGATATCATTAGCTTCAAACTACTTGAGATAGGAATTTAAATTATTTGCTTCAGGTAGTAGAATGAGAGTAAAATTGTACCATAGTTCTATCTGTGATAAACTTAGTTTTATTCAATGTTCTGTTGTTTTTAAGAAATGTGTGCTACTTAAAACTTTTTAACAGTGGTACCCAAACCGTTTTCTGTTTTTGCCTTTCACTTAATTTGTTTCTTTTGGAAAATATTAGGGGGAAAAAAAAAGCCTGTCAGGTACAAAAGAGCATTTAAATATGTTAAATACCTAGTGCCTTTGTTTTTTGCCTAGTATATATAAACCATGAGATATTTAAACTTTGAAGGGTCTTAGAAAAAGGACATGAATCCCAAAATGAGATTTGTTATTAATGGAGCCATCTAGCCAGGCATTAATTTACACATCTATGGTCATCCATTCCTTGAATAAATATCATCCCCAACTATGCTTAAGCACTGGACTGGATGTCGGGAGCACGAGAATAAGCAGGGAACTCATAGTCCTTGCCCTCATGGGGAGGACTTTCCAGTATTTAGATCTGTAAGCCGGGATACACTGTTGAAAACTACATTAAAAACATAGCTATTTGCCATTTTCAAGGACTGCATTGTTTTGAATATTTGCATTTTCTGGATGTTTAAGAGTTAACCATTTAAGCACAATCTGTTTTAGATGGAAATATATGATCCCTAAATAGAAAATAAAAAGAGCAATTGGTTAAGTGCTCAGCTGCCAACCGAAAGGTCAGTGGTTTGAACCTAACAGTTGCTCTGTGGGAGAAAAGACCTAGCAATCTGCTTCTGTAAAGGTTATAGCCTAGGAAACCCTGTGGAGCAGTTTTGCTCTATCCTGTAATGTCACTGTTAGTTGGAATTAACCCAATGGCATACAACAATAAATAGAAAATATGGTGTTTATGAAGAGTATTAAATATACCATGGCCAGAAGAATGAACAAATCAATCTTAGAAGAAATACAACCAGAATGCTCCTTAGAAGCAAGGATAGCATGACTTCAGCTTGCTTACTGTGAACACATATTCAAGGAAGACCAATCTCTAGAAAAGGATATCATGGCTGATAAAGTGGACGGTTCGATAAGGTAAGGGAAGCCCTTGGTGAGACACTGACACAATAGCTGAAACAATGTACGCCAGCATAGCAGCGATCATGATGACGGTACAGGACTAGGCAACGTTTTGTTCTGTACACATATGCCATATTTTTTTAACAAATAATGTGCCCGTGTACATAATGCGCCCGCACGTATAACGTGCAGAGTGTGCTTAGGAATGTAGTGCGTGAAGGAGTTGTTTGGCTGGCAAAAAACGTATAACCCATGTGTTATTTGCGTAAAAATATGGTAAGTCAGAGCCAACTCAACGGGAACTCACAAGAACAACAAATAGAATATGTTAGACATAATTCTTCTTTATGTTCTCAGAATCATGATTTTGGATATTATGCTGATCTGTAAGGCAATACCTAAATGCCCAGATGGCTAAATTATTATACTTATTTTTTATCTGCATTTCTTCTTTTCTGGCAATCAGAATGTCAGATACTGTTCTCTTGCTGTGGCCTTTGTGTCTACTTGGTATGGCAGCACCTTCTTTCCCTCCCTAGTTACTCTTTCTAATTTCTTATGGGTATGGACACTGGATCACTAGGATTATTAGAATTACTAGATTTTTTAAAAATAAGAGGCCCTTTTAAAAGTAAGATGGCTTCTTCTGTGAGTAAAATGCATTTTCCTTACTAAATTTGTTTTTGCTGCCCACAGCTCTTCTTTACTTATATTCCTGGCCCTATTCCTGATGTGACCTTACTATAACCACACTAACTGTTCCCAGTTTAGGTAATCCAGTCAAAAGAATGGCAGTACCACAATTCAAATGTAAATCAAAGAACGTGTTTTTTATTGTGTGGGGCAGGACACTCTGCGTTTTCTAGACATCAAATGATGTGTGCAGTGCTAATCTTCTGGGCAATACCATGAGCAGTAATTGCTTTGATTATAATAATTCTTATTGGTAAAAATAACTAATGTTCACAGAGAGGTTTAATGTTTACCAAAGGAAAATGTTTTCTCATTTAATCCTCACAACTCTAGGAAGTAGAAAACATTGCTAACCAGATCCTATAGATAATGAAACTGACTCTCAGAGAGGTCAAGTGGTGACTCACTTTACTCATTTTCATCACCTGCCTGGCACCTGTAAACACCTGAGTCTCTGGCAAGTAGTTTCTTCAAAATCACGCAGTCCAGAAGTGGTATACCTAACAAATTTCAGAGTATGGTGGGGGATGGAAGTGGGTGAAGGGTAGAGCTAAATGGATCCCAGTAGATGAATCTGGAAACCATAATAGTTGGGTTTCAGAAGTAATTCCATTTTTACTTGGAGAATGTTTTAGTCATCTAGTGCTGCTTTAACAGAAATACCACAAGTGAATGGCTTTAACAAAGAGAAGTTTATTTTCTCACAGTAAATTTGGCTAAAAGTTCAAATTCAGGATGTCAGCTCCAGGAGAAGGCTTTTTCTCTCTTTTGGCTTTGGAGGACGATCTTTCTCATCAATCTTTCCCTAGACTAGGATCTTCTCTGTGCAGGAACCCTGGGTCTAAAGGATGCGCTCTGCTCCTGGTGCTTCTTTCTTGGTGGTATGAGGTCCCCCTGTCTCTCTGCTTGCTTTCTTCTTTTATATCTCAAGAGATTGCTTCAAGACACAATCCAATTTTTAGATTGAATCCTGCCTCACTAACACAACTGCTGCCCATCCTCCCCAATGACATCATAGAGGCAGGATTTACAACATATAGGAAAATCACACAATACCAGGAATCATGGTCCAGCCAAACTGATACACACATTTTTGGGGGGACATAATTCAATCCATGATAGAGAATTTGATAATTTGGTAAAAGTTTATTACATTGTTGTTGTTAGGTGCCATCGAGTTGGTTCCAACTCATAGCAACTGTATGTACAACAGAACAAAACACTGCTTGGTCCTGTAGTATCCTCATTATCATTGTTATGCTTGAGCCCATTGTTGCAGCCACTGTGTCAGTCCATTTCATTGAGGGTCTTCTTCTTTTCTGCTGACCCTCTACCAAGTATGATGTCCTTTTCCAGGGACTGGCCCCTCCTGATAACATGTCCAAAGTATGTGAGATGAAGTCTCAACATCCTCACTTCCAAGAAGCATCCTGTCTGTACTTCTTCCGAGACAGACATGTTAGTTCTTCTGGCAGTACATGGTATATTCAGTATTCTTTGTCAACACCATAATTCAAATGCATCAGTTCTTTTTTTGTTCCTCCTTATCCATTGTCCAGCTTTCGCATACATATGAGGTAATTGAAAATATGGTGGATTGTGTCAGGCACACCTTAGTCTTCAAGGTGACATCTTTACTTTTCAACACTTCAGAGAGGTTTTTTGCAGCAAATTTGACCAATGCAATATGTCATTTAATTTCTTGACTACTGCTTCCATGGGCGTTGATTGTAGGTCCAGGTAAAATGAAATCCTTGACAATTTCAGTCTTTTCTCTGTTTATCATACCCACCCACTGTCGTCAAGTCATTGCTTATTGGTCCAGTTGTGAGGATTTTTGTTTCCTTTATGTTGAGGTGTAATCCATACTAAAGGCTGTAGTCTTTGATCTTCATCTGTAAGTGTTTCAAATCTTCTTCAATTTCAGCAAGCAAGGTTCTCTTGTCTGCAAATCGCAGGTTATTAACGAGTCTTTCACCAATCCTAATGCCATGTTTTTCTGAGATTATTTGCTCTGCATACAGATTCAATAAGTTTGGTGAAAGGATACAACCCTGATGTGTATCTTTCCTGATTTTCTCTTTGTTCTGTTTGAATGATTGCTTCTATGTATACGTTCCTCATGAGCACAGTTAAGTGTTCTGAAATTCCCATTCTTTGCAATGTTATCCATAATGCGATATGATACACACAGTCATATGCCTCTGCATAGTCAACAAAATGCAGGTAAACATATTTCTGGTATTCTCTGCTTTCGGCCAAGGTCCGTCTGACATCAGCAATGATATCCCTCGTTCCACGCCCTCTTCTGAATCCAGCTTGAATTAATGACAGTATCATGTCGTTGTACTGCTGCAACTGTTTTTGAATTATCTCCCACAAAATTTTACTTACGTATGTTATTAATGATATTGTTTGGTAATATTTTTTGATAATTTCTGCATTCGGTTGAATCACATTTCTTTAGAATGGGCCCGAATTTTGATCTCTTCTATTTGCATGCCAGGTAGCAGTCCTCCAAATTTCTTGGCATAGATGATTTTCTTTTTTTTCTTGGCTTAGTAAAAAAAAAAGTAGTGGAGAAGAATTAGTCCTAGAATGAACACTGTTCAGGTTTCACTAAGAAACCTTAAAAGCAAGACCCAAAAGAATCGAACAGAGCAAAGCTCAAGGATATATGTAGGAATGCAAATACATCCAGCATAGAATAAGTTAAAATTCACAGTGTCTGGAATCCAATAAAAAAAATTACCAGGCGTGCAAAAGAGCAAGAAAATATGACCCATAGAGAGGAGATTTTTGACCCAGAACTGTTGAAATTATCAAAGACATTAAAATAGTTATCAGAACTGTATTCCATATATTTAAAAACTAGAATTTTCGTACACTGTTGATGGGTATGTAAAATGGTACAACTGCTTTGGAAAACAGGTTGGCAGTTGCTTAGAAAGGCATACATATATACCTACTGTATGAACTAGCCATTCCAAAATTAGATATTTACCCAAGAGAGATGAAAGCATATGTCTGCACAAAGATGTATACACAAATGTTCATAGTGCCTTTCTTTATAATTGCCCAAAACTTGAAACAATCTGTTTATCAATGTGTGAATAAATAAACACACTGGGGTATCTGCACAATTAAATACTACTCAGCAATAAAAAGGGAATGAGCTATTGATACATGCTACAACATGGATAAATCTCAAAATAATTATGCTAAGTGAAGCCAGACAAAAAAGAGTATAAACAGTACGATTTCATTTATGTGAAATTGTAGGAAATACACTTACCTATGCTGACAGAGGATAGAGAGAAGTGGGTGGAAGAGGAGGGAGGAATTACAAGGGGTCAGGAAGGAATTTTTGGGATGATGAACATGTTCATTATCTTGATTGTGGTGGTGGTTTTATGTTAAACTTATTAAATTGTACACTTTAAATATGTACTGTTTATTGTATATCAATTACATCTTAAGAAAAATTTTTTTAAAGGGTAAAGGTTGGCTTCTTCAGATTTTCACTGAGAATTTTACTTCTCTCTGGTGGTATCCGAAATCTCTGATTTCAGTTTTCTCCAGATAATAAATTCTTGATTCATAATGTAATGGTAGAACTCATCATGGCTGATATTTTGGATCTATTCAGATATGCGTTTAATGTAGCACTCTACAAATTACTGATAATTTCTGCTTTCTCGTACTTGTGTAATAAGACTACACTTGAGTATCGTATGGTAAAGAATTTAATTTTTCCCAAAAAATATGTTTGGCCTTTGTCATTGGTCTATAAAGGGAAATCTGAAAACCCTTGGGATATGATGCTTGATAGGAGTGTCTTTGTTCGCCTGGGGCCTTGCATCGTACTGTAATTTAGCAATATGATTTAGTGTATTGGCTGTCTATACATAAAGGTGGGGACTGGCCATGCCAGAAAGACCACCATTGTGATTTAGGGTGGGGTTTTTTGGGGTCATGCTTATCAGTAGACCTGGATGGAGACTTAAATCAACCATGTGAATAATCAATCTAATGATCATGCCTACATAAGGAAGCCCCACTTAAAATCTCTTCCCTTAGCCTTGGGTGAGCTTCACTGGTTGACAGTCCTCCATTTGTGTTCTCACACATTGATAGAGAGAAAATAATGAGTCCTGATTCCACCGGGAGAGGACAGCAGAAGCTCTGTGTTTGGTAATTTCCTGGACTCTGCCCTGTGTGTCTCTCTTCCTTTCTTGATCTTAATCTTTAATCTTTCCTTGGAATAAACCGTAATAGCTTTCAGTGAGTTTTGTGAGTCTTTCTAGTGAATTAGAGATCCTGAGGATAGTCTTGGGAACCCCTCAACTTGCACTTGGTGTCAGAAGTGAGGGTGATCTTGTTGTGACTATGCCTTCTAACTTTTCACTTTGCTCAACTCTTGCAAGTATACCGAGCACTATACAGCAGTCTCTCTAAATGATTGGTTCTTAACATTTCTGAAGTTATTTACCCATTTGAAGATTTGATGAGAGTCATGGACTGTTGGCCCTAGAAATACACATGTGTACAAAATTAGGTATGTGATTCCAGGTGATTAAAAAAAAAAAAAAAAAATTTAAAGCCCATACATTGACCACTCCCACCTCCAAGGATCATCGAAGTCAAATAAAGAGCCCATGATATAAGTAAAGTTACAAATTTATATTTCTTAAAAAAGTAGCATTTTGAGCTATAGTAATCTAGATGGTCTGTTGATGTATGTTTGCCAAGGCCATGCACCCTTGTGTATTTAAGTATCAGTTTAACAAGAAAATGATGCCATTTTGTGTGAGCATGTGTTTACCCGATATAGAAAATGTGTGAAAATCAAAGCTTACTTTCAATAAGACTTTCAATTACTGCAGATGCAAAGCAAACACCAGACCTTGCTTCAAGACACTGTTGAGAGCGATGGAAAATCTCATCAGCCCTGCTTCACACATCACATCCTCATGTCCAGAGCAGCAAATTTACAGGGTCTCCTGTGACCATGCACCCTGTCAACAGCTTCACTGCTACATTATGTATGACTCTTTTCTATTGAGGGCATGAGCAGTTGGTACAAAGCCGTGAGGGTATATTTATTGTGTCTGGTTCATAGCTCAGAAATGAGTTGCATCTGCTTTGTGTATTTGCTGTCTTCCTCATTCAATTTTCCCATTAAAACAAGGAAAAAAGGTCATCATTAAAAATGAATGAAATTTATTTCTGATCAGAGTTCCAGGATGTTTTTTTAAGGACATCTGTATAGGGAACTGGGGAAAGGGTCAGCAGATTTGGTGACCCAGCATTTGGATGTCATGACACAGGATGGTGACCTCTCTACTTCTGTTTTTAGTCCTAAAGCTAAAAAGCATAGATCATCCTTAAGGATTGCCAAGATTTTTACTGAGTGCAGATTTCTGTTTCTTAAAAATATATATTTTTACCCCAATACTCACACTGTTAATTACTAAAAAAAAAAACCCAGTGCCACCAAGTCACTTGTTGCCATCAATAGCAGCAGCTAAGCTCTAATATTCTTAAGAGAACAGGGTATTTCAGAATGTCTGAGAAGGGCTGGTGTTTAAAAAGCCCTGCCCTCTTCCAACACCACCAGTGCTCCTGTTCATCTCCATGCCACCAGGTTGAAAATCACTTGTATAGATTGACATGTGATGTTGAGTCTTTTGGAAAACACGGCAACATGAAAGTTAGGTTTTGCTTCCTTTTTTAGGTTGATGAGAGATTTCATCCTAAGGATGGTACTTAAGATCCCGAAATTATGATGCCAGACAGCTGCATTTCTGCTGTGCACAACCTATCTTTATCCTTATTACCCTAAACTCTACAAGGAGGCCTGGTGATGCAACACTGAAGTGCTCGGCTGCTCAAAGGTTAGCAGCTCTGGGGGAGAAAGACCTGGCAATGTGCTCCCATAAATATTAAAAAAAAAAAAACAAAAACCCTGTGGAATAGTTCTACTGTGTCACATGGGGTCACTGTAAGTTAAAATTGACCCTACAATACCTAACCACAACAACCCTGATCGAGTTTTTAAAGCCAAACCCTTCTCTCACCTATAGTTAGTGGGGTAGAATGAGATTTAGAAAATAGCTCCAGCTTCAGACTGGTGCTTGTTGGCAGGACAGGGCTGGTTTTAGTTCCCTGGGAAGGAGGGTAGTAGCATAAACCTCAGCACAGGTCACTCTATTTCAGAAATGCTGTTGATTGATTAGGATGAGTAAGGAATTAAATTGTAAAGAATATTTATTATTTATGTTCTTGCTTTCATATAGGATTTTCTGAGGGTTATGAAAAAGTAAATATTTGCTAAACAAAAGAGAAAAGTAAAAGAGAAGAGGAAGAAAGAGGAAAGATGGTTAGATCACTGAAAGAGCTTCCTCTTCCCTGAGAAAGTGGCTAACCTATAATTTAAAGTGTTTTTGTTTTGTTTCTTGGCACAAATAATAGCGTATTGTAGACCTGTTATCTGTATTGAACAATATTGTTCTCAATAGTGTGGTCACTGTTAACTGATTTATTAATTATGATGTCCATCAGTGCATTTGATTGTTTTGAAAATAAAAGTCAGGTGAGGAAGTATTTGATCTAGTCGTTACAGGATGTCATGTTTTCTCAAAATGACAAGGAATTTAAGAAACACCTCATGATACAATTTTTAGATAACTTTGAAATTATGCCAGTCACTGATTTTAAAATTGTTTCTTCCCTTAATTTCTCTCTCTCCTTAGCTTCTTTTAATAAATGTCCCCTTAGGAAATAGAAGCTTCACAATATTGCCTTTAAGAATTTTGGTTAAATGATATTTTGTTGTTTTTAGTTGTTTTTGAGTTGGGTCTGACTCATGGTGACCCCGTGTACAACAGAATAAAATGTTGCCCAGTTCTGTGCCACCTTCACAATTTTTGGTCGTTTGAATCCATTGTGGTGGCCACTGTGTGTTTTGAGTGCCTTCCAACCTAGGAGGTTCATCTTCCAGCATTGTATTGGACAATATTCTATTGTGATTCATAGGACTTTCATTGGCTAATTTTCAGAAGTAGATCATCAGGTCTTTCTTCCTAATCTGTCTTAGTAAAAAAAAGTCTAAAAGCTCCACTGAAACCTATCTACCATTGGTGACCCTGCTGATATTTCATATACTGGTGGCATAGCTTCCAGCATCATAGCAACGTGCAAGCCACAACAGTACAACAAACTGATAGATGGGTGGTTGGTAAGATATTTAGTATATTGGAAATAAAAATGCAGTTCTTCATTTCTTCACTCCAAGTGTTTGTGTGTTTTCGCCTCTTCACGTCTAGAACGTGTGTTAGAATATGAGAATTGATGCCAATTACAAAGGTGAAATTCTCTTCTGAAAGCCTATTAAAGGTAAGATATTCCATTATATATGAAAACACAGATTTCCTGTTGATTTCAAAAGGTTGAACTGAGTTTCTTTTTTTTTCATGTGTATAGTGTTTATTATTGTGTATCTGATACTGAGTTTTGCAAATGAAGTATATTCAAGTGGGTAAACCTCAGGAATGACTTCATTACTGAACTGAAAGGGTGTCAGGGGGCCATACTCTCAGGGTTCCTCCAGTCTCTGTCAGGCCATTGCTTTTTGAGTTAGAATTTTATTCTGCATTTTTCTCCAGCTCTGTCTGGGACCCTGTAATGTGACCCCTGTCAGAGCAGTCAGTGGTGGTAGCCAGGCACCATCTAGTTGTACTGGACTCAGTCTGGTGCGGGCCATGGTTGATGAGGTTCATTAGTCTTTTTGGACTAATCTTTCCGTTGTATCTTTTGTTTTCTTCATTCTTCCTCACTCCCGAAGGAGTGGGACCAGTGGAGTATCCTAGATGGCTGTTCACAGGCTTTTAAGACCCCAGACGCTAATCACCAAAGTAGAATGTAGAATATTTTCTTTATAAACTATGTTATGCCAATTGATCTAGATGTTTCCCGAGACCATGGTCCCCACAGCCTTCAGTCCAGCAATTCGGTCCCTCAGGTAGTTTGGATATGTCTATGGAGCTTCTGTGACCTTGCCTTGTATGGGTTGTGCTGGCTTCCCCAATATTGTGTACTCTCTTACCCATCACCAAAGTTACCATTTATCTATTGTCTCTTCAGTGTTTTTCCTTCCCCACTCTTCCCCTCCCTCGAAACCATCAAAGATTTTTTCTTTTTGTGTGTAAACCTTTTCATGAGTTTTTACAGTAGTGGTCTCATACAATATTTGCCCTTTTGTGATTGACTTATTTCACTCAGCATAATGGCTTCCGGATTCATCCGTGTTATGAAATGCTTCCTAGATTCATTATTGTTCTTTATCGTTGCATAATACTCCATTGTGTGTATGTACCACAGCTTGTTTATCCATTCTTCTGTTGATGGGCATCTAGGTTGTTTCCATCTTTTTGCTATTTTGAACAATGCTGCAGTGAACATGGGTGTGCATATGTCTATTCGTGTGACAACTCTTACTTCTCTAGGATATATTCCTAGGAGTGGGACTGCTGGATCATACGGTATTTCTATGTCTAGCATTCTAAGGAAGTGCCATATTGTTTTCAAAAATGGTTGTATCATTTTGGATTCCCACCAGCAGTGCATAAGGGTTCTCACCTCCCTGCAGCCTCTCAACATTTGTTATTTTCAGTTCTTTTGATTTGTACCAGTGATGCTGGAGTGAGATGGTATCTCATTGTGGTTCTGATTTGCATTTCTCTAATGGCTAGTGATCGCAAGCATTTCCTCATGTGTCTGTTGACTGCTTGAATGTCTTCTGTGGTGAAGTGTCTGTTCATTTCAGAGTTCCAAGTTCTTAACGTTGGCTTCTTCCTTTCTGGGTTTCCCACTGTGAAGAAGGTATGTATCCTCAGGGTTCAAACTGAAGTCCTTCAGGCACATAACGCTGAGAGGCCTTATAATATAGACTCACAGAGCTCTAGAAGGGGAGGTATGGAATTTTCCAATCTCTAGAACAGTACATGGTTTTGAGTTTTTGATACATAAAAAATTAAAGTAAAATGGTTCATTTTGCATTATATCTTTTAAAAGTTTTATTTCCCTCTTCTATATCCTTTTTTGTTTAACTCCCCATTCATGCCACCTCTCATCTCCTTGTAACCACTGAATTATAATTAAAAGAGCAGTGCCTGTTCTGTGCAAGACACTGTACAAGGCAAGGTTATATAAGTATGTAATATGTGGCATAATAACTATGATTTAATATGCAGTATACCATAACAGACTGAGTTGGAGTCAATGGCGAAGAGTTTTTTGTTTATTTTGCTTTGTTTTTTGTTTGTTTGTTTTTTAGTACCAGAATGTAATCGCCCTAAATGCCAGGATTGTGTCTTGTTTTCTTTTCGTCATTGTATCCCCAGTGCCCAGAAAGATATCTGGCACATAGCAGGAAAGCAATAACTATGTTAAATAAATGAATGGGATACACAAGTGACACCAAGGAGCCCTGAAATCAAGGCATCATTCCAGTGATCAGGGAAGCCTTCATGGAAGAGATGGCAATTTGGTTAAGGAATGTGGCCACGTGGAGGCAGTTTTCCAGAAAAAGATAAAGGTATAAATCAGGAAAGCAAGCGGAAGGGAGGTCATTGAGTTTCGTTTCGATTTATGCTTTTATTTCCCACAGTTTTCTCTGGGGATAATTAAAAACTGTCAACAGACCAGGCTTCAGAGCCTCATGGTAGCACGTCCCTTCCAAACTCACTGGTCTCTACTGCTGATTTCCACTGGCTTTTGCAGCATGTTTTAACTCTCTAGGCATGCATCTGACTTTCTTTTGTGTTCTCTTTCAACCCTGCCTTTTCTTTTCTAAAGTCATTTTCAAAGGAAGACAGAGACCCTGAGTAAGTGGAGGCTAACACCTTTTTTCTTTCAGCTTGACTTCCTGGTTCTTTGAAAAGCAGGCAGAGGCCCCTTGCCGCCCGCCTCCCTCTCTGGTCCCTAACTGGATACCTCACTCTTGCCTGCTCTCCAGGGAGGGTGGGGGTGTGACTGAGCCACTGCCGCTTCCCCGCTGCAGGGGCCCTCTCTGATCTCTGACTTCTCTCTTTGCTCTCTCTGACCTTTGCCCTGCTGCCTCAACTCTGTTCAAGCATAGCTAGGATGCAGAGCCTGGCCGAGTCACTTTGCAAAACCTCAGAAAGCCTGGAGCAAAGGCATCCAAGAGCTCACACTCGCCATTATTTTCCCTCCCTGCTACCTCTCTATTTCTTGAGGTCAAAAAAAAGTTGATTTATTTACCTGAAGAGCTTGGCTGCTAACCAAAAGGTTGGCACACCTTGGGAACCCTACGGGGCAGGGTAGGGTTGCTGTGCGTAGGAATCGACATGACCCCATTAGCTTTGGTTTTTCGGTATCTTCATTCAACTCCTTTGTTGAGCATTTGCACTGTGCTAGTCACTCCCAATACGAAGACTGTCTCCGCTTTCAAAGAGCAGAATTATTTGTGCCATGTCTAGACACCGACTAGCTAGTTAGGACTGTGAACTCTGTCATTTAGACGCTGTCAACATACCTAGCTGGTTTGAACATGTTGACTTACTCAGTTAACAATTTATCTTACCTAACTGAGTGTCTTTATTAGAAAGATTGAACTATTGTGTGTGTAGGTGTAGCCTACACTTCTTGATTATTGCCACTGTGAAATGGATACTCATAAACACTGATGCTTGTGAAAAGGAAAAACAAAACTATTTTTGTTAAATAACTTATTTTGTTGTTTTGTTGAGAATATACACAGCAAAAACATACTCCCTAAGGTTTCTAGCTAATCTTGAGTTTCTGCTGTCAATTTGATCTAATACAGATCAATCTTAAAAGGGCATAATAGTCAAGGCAGACGTTCTTTACTAGTTAGGCTAAACTATTGTTTGGTTTTAAGATGACTTCCAGGGATATTTTTGGTTTAAGGTTTAAAGATTATCTCGCGGCAATAGTTTCTGGGTTCATCCAGCCTCCATACTCCAAAAATCTGTATTCCATGAGAATTTGGAATTCCGTTCTACATTTTGCCCCTTTTGATTAGAGTTCTATAGAATCTTTGAGCAAACTGTTCAGTAATGGTGGTAGCCAGACACAGCCCAGTCTTTCTGGTCTCATGGTAAAGGAGGCAGTTGCTCACGGAGGCAGTTAGCCTGCCGCTAGTTCCATTTCCTCCTCCTGTTCCTGGCTGTCCTTTCTCTGTTGCTCCAGGCAAATAGAGACCAATTGTTGTGCCTTTTATTGGCTAAGAATATGGATTCTGAAGCCAAATGAAGTGGTTCAAATGTTACTTCCTCCGTTTACTAGCTGTGTGGTATTAGACAAGTTATTTAACTTCTCGGAGCCTCAGCTTCTCTGTTTGTGAAATGAGGTCAATGTTACCTATGTTTTAGGGTTATTGTGAGGATTAAAGGAATATATGCAAAGTGCTTAGAACAGTGTCTGGATTATACAGCGTGTTATGTGTTAGCTAATGCTGGAAGTTGTACTGCTTTTTAGATCTTAACCATGGAACAGCCTGGAATTAAGTTCCTAGTTTGAACAAGATGAAAAGCTTCTTTTCAGTCTTTCAGTGCCCTCCCTACCTTCTACACACCACTTCACATTAGATTTAGCTCTACCTTAGTGAAAAATCTAAAAATTCCAATGTGTATCATCACCCACAGTTTGTAATCCATATCAACACTGGCTCCCCAGAGCTGCTAACACTGTGTCCCGTTAATGCTGGCTCCCATTGTGCTGCCTGGTGCTATTAATGAATGCCCAGGGTGGCTCTGCAGCAATGGAAATTGTCTTGCTGCCTTTCAGAGTATTGTGTTTGTAGGAAATTATTAGAGTTTTCCTACTTCTGAGAAATGACCTGAGTTCATATAGTAGTAGAGTAATGATGCTGCCTTAGAACTGAAAAAATAGAAAAGCAAAGACAGTTTAAGAATAGCTGTAACTTGCTTGTGATTGATACCCTGTGTCAGAGGCTAAATACACTAAAGGTTCCCATCATTTTCATTTTCCAAGATGACTAGCCATTTGTCCAAAAAGGCATTGTTAAGTAGGTTTGTTGCTTTGGATAAATAAGACTTTGTATAATTTAAAATGGCATCTTTTTGTAGAATCAAGAACCTTTCTTTCTGCTCAACAGGTGTTTTCTCTGACATTGTTTCCGTAGGCTCTGTTCTCCTGGTGGTTCCTACTATGCCCATTCACCTTATGGGGGCTAATTGAAAGCTAACTGAGTTATGGCTACAGGGATAGTGTTGGGGCCTAAGCTGGTCTCGTAGGAAGACAGAATGACAGTGAACACAAGCACAAAAGGTCAAAACCCAGGGAAGCCTCCCTCTGTCGGGTATGGCTGGGGAAGAAGGGGGTGTATCAAAGACAAAAAGAAGTTGAAAGCAAACTGAATGGGGAGTAAAAAGCAAGAGCAATCAAAGGAAAAGGATCTAAAACAAAGACTGGGGTATTTAAAGCTCCAATTTTGTCACATGATAAATTGGTGGTTCAGTGGTAAAATTCTCATCTTCCATGCAGGATTCATTTCTCTGGGAATGCACCTCCTGCATAACTACCACCCATCTGTCAGTGAAGGCTTGGGTGTTGTTATGATGCTGAACAGGTTTCAGCAGAGCTTCCAGACTAAGACAGAGTAGGAAGAAAGGCCTAGTGATCTACATGTGAAAATCAGCCCGTGAAATCCTTGTGAATTATGGTCTGATCTGCAACCAGTTATGGGGATGGCACAGGACTGGACAGGATCTTGTTCTGCTGTGCACAGGGTGGCCATGAGTTGGGGGCTGGCTCAACGGCAGCTAACAACAATGACCATTTTTGACCCTGATCCTGTGGTCTTTGGATTTAGAGGCACAGGATTAGGGTATACACAACCCTCCTTCCAGCTCAGCTACGTAATAATTTCTGTTAAAAGCAAGAGATATTATAGTATCCTAGACTTTTGAGATTCCTGGAGAATAAATATAACGAAAAGTAGAGTTAAAAATAAGCAAATATTTTTAGAAAATACATTTTGAATTTCTACTGATTATATTCATTACAAAATGTCTATTGAGATGAAGTGAATGCTGTCATCTCAATGAAAGTTCTGCTCATTTTTTCTGCTCAAAATTTCATCAAAGTATGCAAATAATATATCTTTGAAACAGTTATCGTATTATTGCAAGATATTTACAAATTACTGAACTTTTTTTTCCCTCAAATTTGAAGGGGAAAGGAAGTCAACATTCAAATAAGCATTTTCGTAGCCAATTTTCTTCATACTAAATTCTTATCTGAGTTTAACCTAGAAGAAACACAAGGCTTTTAGTGCAAATCGAAGATGTTGTTTTAATTTTAAATGTTGAGATAAGATGTCAAAACATCTTATTCAAGCTGGCTGATCCATATAGTTATTTTTGCAATGCACGCTAAATCTCAGCAAGGGACTTTCATATTTTTATCCTTTAAATTCTCTGTCATGATGCCGTTGTTCTTAGCATAACATTACTAATGCTGCATTTTAGTTTGTTACCTTAGGATTCCTAGGGAGTTGAATGCGGTGGCTCAAAGAAAATAATTACTAAGGTATCTGAAAGAACTACTGTATAATATTTTCTAGTGGTAGAAGGGCATTTTGAATAGTTTGGAATTGCTTAAGAGACTTTGGCAGATGAGAGAGGCTATGTAAGAGGGAACACAGATCTGTCAATCACTAGGCATCTAAAAGCCTTTTATAAATGCATATACATAGTCAACTTCTGATTATGAGAACTAACAAAGGTCAATAATCCGAAGATTAATCCAAGAGTCATTTATATTTGCATTTAAAATGCAATTTGTACTTATATCTCATTATGGGTATGCCTGCTGTTCTGAAAGTTAATTCCCAGTCAAATAATGAAGTTTTGCTATGAATATTTGACTCAAATGAAGCCAGAAATATATTTAGTTTCCCTGGCTTGACCCCTCAGGTCAAGACCTCCCTGATGTGAAGGAGCGTTTTACATGTCTGCCTTTCAAAGCTACATGAAAATTAGAGCAAAGAGGCAAATGACAGTTTTTTAAGAAAAAAAAAAAAAGCAGACTCCTTTATGTTTAATCTCTTGTGATATGCCACAAATAACCTAAACTTGAATAAAATATATGCATAATTAAGAGTTGACTCTATAGTAATGCGCATTACAGAGATTTATTCTACTTTGCTGTAAAATGAATTGTTTTTCCCACTTGTAGACAGGGCGTATATGTGAATTTGTACGTATGAGGGGGTTAGCTTGGAGTGATGTGTATGGCATATCCTATGTGCACTCAAGACTCCCCTTTGTCTTCCTCCTCCCATGCTGTGTGTGTGTGTGTGTGTGTGTGAATGACTGACTTCCTTTTCATCCAATCGCTCTAACAGAAACTGGCCACAACGCTTCAGACTTTATCTCCCTCATACTTTATATCTAATCAGCCATGTAATTTTATCAGTTTCCCCTCTGAAGTGTATATGAGAAGAACTGTTTCTCTCCATCCCCACTGTTACTTACCTTGTACAAGATATCATGTCTGCCTGGGAGTACTTCTCCATGGTTTCTACCTCAATTTACCCTCTTCAATCAAAAATAGTTCATCTAAAATATAATTTTCTCATGTCTGTCTCTTCCTTAAAACCCTTCAATGACTCTCAATTGCTCTTAGGTCTAAAACTAAACTTTTTATCCAGGCTCTCAAGGCCTTTTGCAGTCTGGTGCGTGCTTACCTCACCAACCTTGTCTGTTCTCATATACTTGCCTTCTCGTAACCTTTATCTCAAGGGGTCTTCTAATCACCTCTGTACTTGTCTGTATCCCTCAGTGGATTGTGCACTTCTTGAGGTCAGGAATCATGCTGATCTTGCTACTATTATATTCCTGGTACCTAGTGCAATGTGCGTACATCAGGCATTGTCATAAAAATGTGTTGAATGAATGAAAGCTGCAGTTCATGTAAATTACCTGGGACCCCCATCCTCTTCCTACTTGCAAATTTTCTTTTAATAATGTGGTGTATTCATTATTTTCTGTCTTCCATGGCAGCTTGAACTAGTTCTGAAGAAATAAGACACAGTGAACTTTCTAAGTTTCCATTTTCCTCATTTTTATCTAGAGGCTAAAGAAGTTAGACTACTTACATTGTGGTTGTAATTCTACTTTGTGATCCTATATACGTATACCCACCCTAACTTATCTAAAACTCCAGGGTGTATGTATGCGTGTGTGTGTGTGTGTATATATTATATATATATATAATATATACACACACATATAAACCCGGGTTGCGTTAAGAGTTATAGCAGCTAACCAAAAAGTTGGCAGTTTGAATCCACTGTGTGCTCCTTGGAAACCCTATGGGGCAGCTCTACTCTGTGCTATAGGATCTCTTTGAGTTGGAATTGATTTGACAGCAACAGGTTTTTTGTTTTTTTGGTTTTATATATATTTATCTGGGGCCCTGGTGGCACAGTAGTTAAGTGTTTGGCTGCTAACCAAAAGCTCAGCAATTCTAATCCTCCAGCTGCTCCTTGGAAACCCTATGGGCACAGTTCTACTCTGTCCTATAGGGTCACTATGAATCGGAATCAATCTGATGGCAGTAGGGTTTTTTTCTATGAATATATATATATACACACACACATATATGGCAAACGTATATACATGTATATACGTGTGTGCGTATATATATAATATATGTATGTGTGTATATATAAAAGGAGCCCTGGTGGTATAAACAGTTAAGCACCTGACTGTTAAGTGAAAGGTTGGCAGTTCAAACCCACCTGGCAGCTCCACAGGAGAAGGCCCTGGTGATCTACTTCCATAAAGATTGTAGCCAGGATAACCCTCTGGGGCAGTTCTGACTCTGTCACCTGGGGTCACTGTGAGTTGGAATCCACTCGGCACCTAACAACAATATATTTAAATGTTTCTTCTAAACCTGTATTTATTTGCCTTTGAAAACAATGTCTATTAAGGTTTACTTTTAAAAAAAATTAGTGTCAAGTGTGTGTCTCTTTCAATTTATGTTTGATTTGTTTTTATGTGAGTATCATATATAAGCATTACTATATGTGATTACCTTCACTGTAAGCTGAAAAGCTATAAAAGTAGAGGGAATAAATGCAGTCATGTTTATTTGCCTACATGAAATTTATTTTACTAGCTGCATTACTATGAAGTATCACTCCCACTGTAGTGAGGTGTTTCTGAGGGCAATTGCCCTATTATTTGAGGCATTAAAGCTCTTTAGAAGATCACAATGTGAATTCAAAATAATAATGGAAATAATAGTATTGTTTACTCTGAAAACTCATACTTGCACATCTCGTCAGAAATGGTGCAAATGAGAATTAGCTAGATCAAGTTTTAACTGAAATAGCCATGGAAATTTCTTTTATTCATGTACCTTTGATCTATATTACATTTTAGCTCTTCTGATAATAAAATTCTCTCTCCCTGTAAATCTTCCTCCACTCTAACTTACTACATTCCTTTGTTACCCAGCATAGGCAGAGGTGCTGAGAACTGACATACTTGTACCTTCTTGCTGCCTTCCCCCCACAGCATGACTAGAAGTGGCTCTGGAAAAGTGAGCTCCAGTCATATGCTTCATAGACTACAAAATCCCAGAGGGAAACAAGGCATGGCAGAGAGTGGCAGTGCCCTGAGCATTTTGCCCTAACTCTCCTACCGAGGTCTTAGCAATACCCGTACTCTTGCAAGGCACAGTCCTTCATGGTGGGAATTGATTCACACAACCTACCAAAATTATGCAAGTGAGTGAATTGTTTCTCCTTTCGTTGATCATTCACTCAGTCATTCTTCATGGAGGAAGTACTCACTTGGCACTGTTTTTCAGTTGTTTCAGTCTCCAATACAACATGCTGCCAGAATTCATTCCTTGCCCCGTGGCAAAGTTACAAACTATCAAATCAGGCCAAACAGGCATCTTGGCTAGGAGTATAATTACTCAGCTGTAGGAAATGATCTTGGTCCAGAAAACAGGGCTTTTGTGTCTCGTAGGTTCTCCATTTATTGCTTCTCTCCCTCCAGGCTTTATTTCAGAGCACTGACATAGTCGTCATGTGCCATTGAGTCAATTCCAAATCGTAACAACCCTATATGACAGAGTAGAACTGCCTCACGGGGTTTCCTAGGCTGTAATGTTTTGTGGGAAGAAGCCCTGGTGGTTTAGTGCTTAAGAGCTCAGCTGCTAACTGAAAGGTAGGCAGTTGAAACCCACCAGCTGCTCCGTGGGAAAAAGATGTGGCAGTCTGCTCCCATAAAGACGACAGCCTTGGAAACCCTATGGGGCAAATTTACTCTGTCCTACAGGATCACTAGGAGTCAGAATTGACTTAATGGCAAAAAGTTTGGTTTTTTGGTTTGGAATCTTTACAGAAGCAGATAGCCAGGGTGACAGTAAGGAACCTCTTTTTTTTAGTCACCTTTTTTTTTTTTAATGTGATGCTTCTCAGAGCATTACATTCAACTTTCCTTAAGCATGCATCATTATGTTTATTTTATTCTTTAATGGTAATATTGATGCCTGTCCATTTTGGGTGCCGATGGCTTTAGGAAAAGGGCAAGAGGTGTATTTTTCCAGGTCAACTTTCTGGCCAACACTTAGCTGTCAGACTTACTGAATTAGGTATCAATGAACATTGTTTTCAGCACATTTAAAATTTAGTCTCAATGACTCAATACAATTAATAGCCACACTCTGGTTTCCCAATGTTTTGGTCACTGTTTTCCTTCTTTACATGGGTGACTGGAACCACATACTTGAAAGCAGTCTTTAGTGGATACTTTTCTTTCCCTCTGCAGTCACTGCGTGTCCTCACATCCCTACCCACTTACCAGTGTCCTTCACATCTACAACCCTTTCCTAATTGTCACTGTCATCTTCTGATCTCTGGAGCATTCTTGTGCCTTCCAAAGTGATGTAGCACCTGTCACATCTCATCCAAGGGACACTTTCAACACCTGGGCGTGTTCTTGACTTTTTCAGCTCTCATGGCCTTCTTAAGTTTTCAACGTTGAGAGCAGAACCTGAAACTTGTTTTGAATGTAGCACAGTTGAAATTGTGCTACATTTATAGCCTTGAGCCTTGAACTCCCTTTCTCTGGCCAAAATATGGCCTTTATTTACAACTCTCTCCTTCCCTTATGCTCACTGGACATGTCCTTTACACTCAGCATGAGCTTCAGTCATCTTATTCCTGTCTGTGTCTCTGGCTGTGTGACCTTAAGAAACCCATCCAGTATCCACACACCTCAGTTTCGTCCTATTAAACTAGTTGGTTGGCCTGGGCTGGATCTGTAAGACCCCTTCCAGCTCTGAAATTATGAGCTATAATCTGCAGGCAGTCTTTGTGAGAGAAGCATGCTAATAAATTGAATTATACAATCTCCATAGCTCTGATATAAAGTATTCTTACATTTGTGTGGATGTGATCCTTGCTTATTCTGTCTTTCCTAATCTGAAAGCATCTAAGTGAATATACTGCCCTGTGTTTTCTGGAGGAACTGATTAAAGTGATTAAATATGATTATTAGTGCTGGAAGGAAAAAGAGCCAGGATAACAGGAAGTTAAGATGTATCTCCATATACGTAATTGTTAAACCAAAATTGCTGTTACTGAGGACACGAGGCTAAGATTTCTCTCAACTTACGATTTTGTGTTAATGAAAACATTTATATTTTTAATAGCAGGCCTTTGAAAATATGTATTAGAAATGAGATATAGCTGAGAACAATAAGCAGAGCGATATGCTAAATATTCTGCAGAGTTTTGTCTGCTTTAGAACTCTCTTTACTCTTTCCTTTGCCTATAAAGTCATGGGAAATGCTGGGACTATTTATCTCAGGAACCTGCAGATATGCTGATATAGTTAAAACCATAACTATTCAATTAAGACTCAATTGTAAATCAGCCAGTGGCTAGGTTGTTTTAGAAGTAGGGGCACTGACACGGGGAGTTCATTTCTTAATTTCCTGAGTAAATGAGGGCATACATTTAAAAATAAAAATGTTGCCTTGAAGCACTGTTACAGAACACAAGTAAGGTTCAGAGCCTTTGTTTAATTTCTCTTCTGTGCTTTTGCAGTATTCTCAAAACCACAGCATTTATCTTTCAGCTTCTACTCAGGGCATGCCAAGATGCGTCAAGAATCCTAAATCCATTATCTAGAGTGGAATATGCATATGAATGGGAGGAGCTTTGGAAGTCTTTGTACTGTGCTTCCAGTGTTGCCAAAGGTAGATTTTTTCATTTTATTCACTTTGGAGACGGACTGAAAACAAAAACAAAATATATTTATGGTTCAAGTCATACATAACATGTAAATTTTAAGGATATTAGAATTTGTCATAAGTTAATAACCTAATTTGGAAGTATTGCATCTGTAGGATGCGTTTCTATTCCTGTGCTTCATGCCATAGTTCGTCATAATTGAAGTTTATTAAGTGCTTTTTATGTGACCAGGCAGTGATTCGTTCTGTTGTACATGGGGTCGCTATGAGTCAGAACCGACTTGATGGCACCTAACAACAGCAACACATCTGAGGTACTTTGCTAGGTGCTGTTTTTTTTTTTTTTTTTATGAGCAACACATAGTCTGTGTCCTCATGGAATTTATTAAGACCAAAACTAAAATGGAAAAAAAAAAAAAAAAAAACAGGCTGAGAAATAGATATGCTTTGAATTAAATCTGCAAGTAATTTGACTTGCTAATATGGTGTTAATAAACTGATTACAATTATAGCTCTTTACCAAATAACAAGAACATTCATTTTTGGCTAAGCTAAAAAAATGATTTCCAACAGTGAAGTTATTTATGGACAAAATTCCCTTATCTAGAATAATATGATAGGACCAGATAACAGAGCTTTTCATTGTTTTTAGAGAGAAGACTTATTGGCAGATTGCTATGGCAGGCCATTGTAGACATAAAATAAATACTTACTGGTTATATTAAAAAAATAACCAGAGAAAATATAAAGTGATATTGAAACAAATGCTAGACTGTGTATTATGGACTATACATGCCAAAGAAATTTAGATATGAAAGTGATCAGTGTAAGCTGAGACTGGTCAAGGGGGTCTTCAGGAATAACTGGTGCTGAGAAGCCAAAGTAGCAGGAGGCCAGCACATAGTCCTGCTTTTGCTTTGAGTGTCCTTTTCTGTTTCTGGAAATCTCCAGCTCATTCTTTATAACTCAAGAGAGGTCAGTAGTATAACTTTTCATTGTGACTTTGCTGGACTTTCCCACATAATTACCTCCTCCTTACAACTCCCATGACATATTTGTTCTTTCATTCATACAATGGATACTTTTGTTTGCCAATTATGTACCAGGCATTTTTGTTCTTGGCGTGAGGATACAGCCGTAAGCCCACCATACCTAAGTCCCTGTCAACATGCATACGTTGTTCTGTGGGGGTGAGGGGGAGAGACAGCAAAGTAAACGATAACGGCAACGTTGTGTGTACGTGTGTGTGCAAGTGTGTGTAGCTTTGTGTGTGTGTGTAATGGATTTAAGAGGATTGGGAATTGCCTAGGAGTAGTTCCTTTTACATAATTGTCCAGGAAAGATTTTTTTTTTTAATGATGACATTTGACCAGAGACTTGAATGAAATGAGGAAAATGAGCCATGCCGATATAAGGGGGGGTGTTCTAGGCAGAGGGACGATTAGTTCAAAGTCCCTGAGCCAGTTACATTGTTAGTGTGCTCAAAGAACAGGAGGATTTGGCCAATGTGGTGAAGATCATTGCAGGTGAGGGTGGGTGGTAGATGTCCTCAGAGAGGTAGTAGAGAAATCATACCTTGTAGGGCTTATATACCATTGTAAGGGCCTTGGGTTTTATTCTGAGGGAGGTAAGAAGCCATTGGTGGATATGATCAGAGGAACATAGTGATCTGACATATTAAAAGTCACATACTGGCTTTGCGTTCAGAGTAGAGAGTACAGAGGGGAGAAGTATGAAATAGGGGAAAGGGTTAGGAGACCATTGCAATAGTTCAGAAGTGAGATGATAATGGTTTGGGTCAATGATGGTGGAGGTGGTGAGAAGTAGTTGGATTCTGGATATATTTTGAAAGGACAGCTAATAAAATTTACTAAAGAAAAGAATGAGTAACGTCTTAATGTTTTTAGCCTGGGTTACTGTAAGAATAGAATTGTTAGTAACTGCAATTGGGAGGAATGTTTGAGAAACAGGGTGGAAAGAGAGGAATCACTTTGGAGCATGTTAAAGTTTTAGATGCCTATGTTACATTCAAGAAGAGGTAACAATTAGGTGTACTTGGTTATATATATCCATTGCTGTCGGGTTGATTCTGACTCATAGTGACCTTATAGGGCAGAGTAGAACTGCCCCGTAGGATTTCCAAGTGTAAATCTTTACGGAAGTAGACTGTCACTTTTTTTCCCATGAAGTGGCTGGTAGGTTTGAACCACAGACCTCTAGGTTAGTAACCAAGCTCTTAACCACTGTGCCACCAGGACTCCTATATATATATATATATATAACAGCTTTTATGTATATAATAGATATGTATGTATGTGTGTGTATATATATGTGTATATATGTATACATATGTATCTCTATACTCACTGTATACTCACACGTGTGTATTTATATATACATATATATACACACAAATACATAAATATATGTATACATACATATGTACATATTGATGGTATTTTAATTCATGGGACTACATGATATCAACTGGGAGTAGGTATAGATGAAGAGAAGCATGAGGCTGAGCCCTGGGGAATTGCAACGTCTAGAGTCAGGGAGAGGACGAACATCAACAAAAGAGACTGAGAAGATGTAGCCAATGAAGCAGAAGGAGAATTAAGAAATAATTGTATTTCAGAAGCCCAATGATGAAAGTGTTTCAAGGAGAGAGTCACCAGTGTGTCAAAAGGTGCTGGCCCTACTAAAAGCTGTTTTGATAGATCGGTTGAGACAAAAGCCAATTGGAGTAGATTCAAGAGAAAAGGGGAGGACAGAAAGTAGAGACATCAGAAATATGGTAGAGAGGTGAGATCAAGAGAGATGTTGTTAGTGGTGAGATTGGACCTGCTCAAACATATTTGTGTTGGCTAGGAATGATCCAGCAGAGGCAGAGAAACTGATGAAGCAAGACAAGAAGGGAGAATTCCTAGAGTGATTTATCTGACTAGAAGAGAGGAGATGGAACTCTAGGAGCTTACCTGAGTAAGATGGGGCTTTAGGAAGAGAGAGGAAAGTAAACTCAAAGAATGAGAGCCTGGTAACTGGGGTTTAAATAAGGTGGTGGCTGAAACAGTCTGACACTGAGATTTTGGAAGAGTCTAGAGAGAATGACCTGATGAGAGGGAGGACTTTGGAATCTGGGACATTCTGTAAAATGTTTGCTATTGAAAGAAATACCAAAGCAGAGAAATATACCTCCCCTAGTATGGTGTTGGAAACCCTGGTGGCTTAGTGGTTAAGAGCTATGGCTGCTAACCACAAGGTTGGCAGTTCTAATCCATCAGGTGCTCCTTGGAAATTCTATGGGGCAGTTCTATTCTCTCCTGTAGGGTCGCTACGAGTCGGAATCGACTCGATGGCAAGAGGTAGTACAGTGTCTGTCAAAAGATTTCTGCTTAATAAATGTCTCATGAATGAATAAATATTAAAATAAATAGCTCTTGTTGCAAAATGTACTTTTGTTTGAGGGGATTAAACTGGTTGTTTTCTGCAATCACTTCTAGTGTTAAAGGTCTGTATGAGTCTATGAAAAAAAAAAGCCCAATGATATGTTATACAATACAGAGGCCAAATATGATAGAAATGCTGTTGTTTTCCTCTCCTATGTCCTTTTCAGTGGTTGCAAATCAGTCCCTGTACTCTTTTGTTCTCCTTGAGTCAAGAGTTGTTCTCAGAATCCTTCTTCCCCCCCTCACCCAACCAGGCTCTCAAATCAGCCAGCCACACTACCTCTGGATTGGCTTTGGCGTTCAGTATCAAATCTATATATTGTCACTAATATATATTTTTAAGATGATAGCTACAATCAAGCCTTTCCTAAACCACACGTGAGGTGTAGGCATGATTCACCCCAAAATGTGAGAATACCTCCCAGGCGCAGACCCAGATAAGCCCCTTGAGAGTCAGCAGTGGGGAGGGCTATGCGTGGAGGAACTAGACCTGCTCTGCTTTCATCTATTATATGTGCTGGTACAAAGCGTTCATGGCTTTAAAAAATTGGAAAACTACTGGCCTAGCTGCAATGAGTTTCTGTTATCTAATTTATTTTCTTTTGTTCACCAAACAGTGTTCCAGCCAGTAATTCAGTTTCCATGCATTCTAAAGCTAGAAAGAATTATCCTGGAGAGCAGTTTTAAGCATTTAGTCACTAGAAAGGAAGATCCCTTTTTCAAAGAATACACTTGCAGTTTTCACCCTCTCTTGAATGGTTAATTGGCTCCAAAATCAAACTCAAATAAAAGAATTAGCTTCCATCAGTAACTGTTTAATTACAGGAGACTGGACTCCCCCAGAACAGAAACTACTCTGGTCATTCACAATTCTGACTCTCTGCTGAAACACTGGTAAGTGATAAACCATGGACACTAATTAGCTGCTGAATTGAAAAAAAAAAGGCAGCTGCAAATTCAGGACTCTGATTGCGTTTGATCAGCAGATACTGGTGGTTGTTACATAGATTAGTGATGTGCGTGCTGGATTTAAGTCGTTTCCAAAAACTGTATTTTGGCTGCATACACATGTGTTTGCTCTCTCTGTGTGACTGGACCTTAGCTTTACATATAGGTCAAAACAAGCTCCTTATTTATTTCCAAGAACTGCTTTAAGTAACCTTAGAAGGAGTATTATTGCTAACAAGGAACATGTTATCTGGTTTTGTTCTCTTTTAGCCTGAAGGAGAGAGAGCATGATGGTGAAACAATTCTGACTGGGTGTGTATCATCTAGATATTCTGGTGTGAACATTTGCAGACCTAGAATGAGGCAGGAGGGATTCTAAATGAAACCACCAAGTTGGACAGCAACAGAGTGATGCGATAAAGTAATGATCATAAACTTACGCAAATGGGTGCAGTTTCTTTGAATTTGGAAATATTAAATTCACATAGTCCAGCCCTTCTGATAATAAGACTAACTGTCCTTAAGTGGACTCCCAAGTTGTTCATGACTTGGTAGCTACACCATATATTGAATCTTACACACCATGGGACAGTTTGAATTAGAGTTAGCTACATTTATGTGATAGCTACATGGGATAAATGAGAATATTTTTGTCTCCCTTTGCACATCTACCCTGAGATTTGAAAATCCAGCTTTTATTTGTATTCCCAAAGGTCCAGTTGTTTTATTAATGAATGCATTTTTAGAAGGTAAAGAAATAACCTGCCCCCATGTCATACCCTGAGGAATAAGAAAAGGTATAGCCATGTACAAATATGGTGGGTCACTGAGTACACAACTAAAAATGCATCTTTCATGCAGAATCTATACAACTTTGCACACCTCAAAAGGAGTGGGTAGCTGAGGTTGCTTTTATTCAACTCTGGTCAGATTTTACAGGCCGTGGTATTGATTTTATTCTGGGGATAATGATTTGTTTCTCAGAAGATCTAAGAACCCCCTTTTCAAAAAGGTAGAAGACTTGGGGTCTTAACAACAATCATATTAACTGATATTTGTCAAGTCTTTACCCAGTGACAGGCAATGAGCTAAGTGCTTTTTTGAGAATTATTTAAGCCTCATGACAGCTCTAGAAAGTTGGGATATTATTATGTTCTCGCTTAGAGGTAGAGACTGAGGATTAGCAAGTTTAGGTGATTTACAGTGATATAATACGTGGTGGAACCATGCATTCAAACCTAGCCAGTCTGTCTTCAGAACTCACAGTCTCCACTGAGCTGTTTGTGATCCACCATTCCCACCTTTCCCTCTGTCCTTTTCATTCAGGGAATCCATGAGCTTTGGCAATGATTCTCTCTAAAATGTCTCAATACATACCAGATACAAGTGTTAGCTCTCAAGTTGTTAAATAAATATGCTTTTTCTGAAAATTTATGTTAAGAGAAATTTCAGATCATAAAACAAGAGGTACATTCAAAGGGAAATTCAAAGGGAAACAGCACTGAATTTGGAGTTAATGATATTAAGTCACTCAAACATCTTTTTTCTTATTTTACCAAATTTGCTTTTATTTTGACAACTCATACCCAACTCTATACAAAAACAAAAAACAAAACAAAAACTAAAAATGCTGACACATTAATGGCAATAAACAATTTTTATTTGCGTACTACTTTGCATTTCATAAGGTTGAAAGATTTTGGTTTGAGTCCTGGCTTTATCTAACAGGAATATTCTGAGATGGAAAGTAAGTGTGTGAGTGAATGTGTAAGCAAGTGGACAATAGTTTTACAGTTTATGTACTATTTCAGAGAGTCTATTATTTGACAATTGCATCACTGAATCTCTAAGATGGAGAAGATATGGATTAGTATGATCTCTCTACTTACAGTTAAGAAAAGTTAGGCAAAAAAAAAAAAAAAAAAATTATAAAAGATTTAAAGCCAGACTAAACTGAGGTTTTTCTGATTCTGTGTATGATAAAGTGTTAACATAAACTAAGAATAATAACAATAGTAACAATAATGATATGGTAGGCAAAAAATCTTCATCCTAAAAGGCTTAAGGGCTCTAGTGGTAATGTCTGTGTCACCAAGCGAATGGTCTGAATCCTCAGAGAACACACGGAGAGTCATTATCTGCATGGCCGCATTACCATAGTCCTGGGATGCGCATCTTGGATGTCCCAAGGTGTTTGGTCTCCTGTACACTGGCTCACCTTCACCATACTCATGAAAGCTGATGCAAACAAAACAAAACAGAAACCAAGTATGTTATTTCCAAAAGGGACCTTCCTTTCTAATAACCTAAATCCTTTCTAATATCCTGCTCTCAATGATAATTTTCAGTCAGTGTGCATGGGAACTGAAATAAGGTCTGGAACATTAATTGGCGAACCTACAATCGGTATAATAGAAACACATTTCAACTAAGCCAGTAGTTTTTTTTCCTTTTTTCTTTTTGCTTTAAGACGTGGACTCCTTGGTCAAGTGTATAACAGATGGGAGCAGAACTGCTAAGAATCTGCACCCCACTCCCCCCACCCATACTCCCACTGCAGCATCTGAAGGGGCTTTAAGAACTCAAGATATAGGATTGAAAATCACTCATCTAGGCCATGGAGAAGTCTGAGGAAGCACCTCTGCCTTAAAGCAGACACGCATCTTTCCTGAAAGGTGGCTTACATCCCCAAAATTAATCATCTCTTTCCCTGAGCACTTTGCCAGATAAACTTGGGCAAATTTGGTTGTTCACTGAATTTTCTCCTTCCTCTTTTTTCTGACCGTCTCCATCAGTTAACACATTCCTTCTCCTGGGGTGTTTATACCTTTGACTGGGTAACAACCAGTCTTGCTCCTCCCTTTTGGGGCCTGAGAAGTTTTCTGTTACTTTAGGATGGCTTCTGCTGCACCTCATCTCTCCTCTGTGCTGATTTTATTCAACTTATTTTCAGTCCTGTGATATCTCACAGGTCTCTTCATTCGTGCTCCCTGTACTTGATTCTCATAATATCAAGAAGATCAATTATGTCAAATAAAAGAGAAAAGGCCATAGGTATAATAATATTCTTGATGTTTTATGTACCAGTGGACACTAAAGTTCGGTTTTAGTTCGCACAGTTCCTTGACCAAATATTTAGATTTACATGTTGGAGGAATTTGGGCATGATACAGTTTGCCGCCTTTATCTCTTGTAAGCTCTCTACCTCTAACTTTACTAAGGAGCATTCATGGCACAATGGTTAAATACTCAGCTGTTAACCTACAGTTCCAACCCACCAGCAGTTCTGAGGAAGAAAAGACCTGTCGATCTGCTTCTGTAGAGACTACAGCCTAGGAAACCGTATGGGATAGTTCTATTTTGTCAAATAGGGTCAGTATGAGTAGGAATCAACTAGATAGCACAACAACCACAATTGTTTACTTCTGTCCCACAAATAATGCAATGGATTGTATGTCTGTTTTTCTTGGTAACTGATTTTGGGGGTGGTATCTGGCTGAAAACTTTTGGTGAGGAAACAGCCTGAGTTATAAGCTGGGAATAGTAATTTGACCTTAGTGTACCGCTAATGCACTCTGTTAACTGTTTATATTTGAACTTTGCCAGATACTTAAATATCATTTTAATCACATTTTGGTAATAAAAGATGTTGACGGATCAGTAATTGTGAGACTCCAATAAATGTTTCTTTAATTGATTTATGTAAGGTATTTATTACCTTCCAAATTTCATAACAATAGTGATTCAAATACTTAGCTATGATGGAACAAGATCTCCATTTTGATATAAAAGCAGAAGGTCTTAACGTGTCTCTCAAGTTTTCTTTGATATCTTTGAAACTAACCTTTAAAACATTATTTAAGGATACACTGTATTTATGAGTTTATATTTTATCATATATTCATACATGATTGAATATAATACTATAAAGTATGAAAAAGATGTAAGTTGAAGTTAAGCTTCAGTGGTTTTTAATTACAATGGGGCTATCATAGGAGGCTGGCTTCAAAAGATCTTTGAAAATAATTAAACATTATTTTATTTTATAGGAGCAAAATAACGTTTTGTGAAGTAACAACTGACAGGTGTTTTGGCATCTGTGTTAGAAATTTAAAAATGATATCCTTGAGAATTCTCTGTGACACTGCAGTCCTTACACGGTGATCTACAGGCAGATATTTATTTGCATTTTTTGATAGTCCTGTGTCCATGAGTACTATAAACTTGTGACATGTGAGGGAACTGGCCAGTCAATATAATTGTCTATATAAAACGTCTATAAGCAGTTCTGGTTCAGGGTTCTTGCTACAAACTTTGGCTTTTCTAGCTCTTTTATTATCTTTTTAGTACATTTGTAAAACAAACAAGAAAATACATTTTCAGCCTACCACCAGGGGAATCATCCATCTGTTTTTGAATGCACATAATAGCAAATAAGTTGTAAATGGTGTTTAATAAAGGGTTTTTATACAAGGAACCCCCCTCATCCAAATATATTGTCACCTTAATTGTAGTTTCTGTTACATCATGTTGTCATCTTATGATTCCTTGTAATTTGTACCTGTAAAAGGCAAGGATTGCTGCCATGGCTAAGTTGAGTCTAAATATAAATTATTAAGGATCTTCAGCCTGCCTTCCATCCACCGTGAGAAAATTTGAAAAGGGACAAACCTATAACAGAGAGGAGAAATTCTGGCCTCAGAGTCAACAAGGTCAGCAGGGGTGTTGTAAGAAGTACAGTTATAAACAGGGATTTATTGAGGGTACCTCTATTCCTCTCCCCAATTTCTGTTCCCAGAGCAGAGTCATTTGGTAGATGTTTGATTAAAAAAAAAAAAAAAAAGATGGTTCTTCTGGAAAGAAATGGAATGGATTTTCTTGGGAAAGCTAAGGCTTTTTAATATAGCTATTAATGTTCCAGAATAAAGGTAATAAAGCTCCTCCTACTCTGTCAGTTTAAGGAGTTGGACTTAAACCTGGCAAATGGCTTCCTGCTGTTGTACCTTAACCTGCAAGTTGACAAGTTTCACTCATTGTCTTTTGTCTTTGGTGCCCTACTCCACACAAATATCCCAGTCAATATTATCACTCAAGGAAAGACTTAGGGAAAATATCTTCTTACCCAACTGCAGAAGAAACCTTCATGAGCAACTCTGTCTTTCTTTCTTAACTATGAATGGACAACCAATGAGTAGGCCTATGAGGAGACCCAATAGCATGAAAGTGAAAGATCAAATAAACGAAAAAGAACGCTGATTCCAGGGGAAAGATTAACAATTCAGGGAGCATAAGTACATTATTTTCTTAGTCATATAATACATTCGGAGAGATTTGAGAGCATACTGTATCTGTAAAATAAGAATTAGGGGTAGTATAAAAAAGGAGCCATCAGAAAGCTGAATAGTAACTCTTAGAGATTAAAAAAAAAATGGTTGCTGATACTAAATTAATAAAGTTAGAAAACAATGTTGAGAAAATCTTGCAGAAGATAGGGCAAGAAGAGAAATAGAAAAAAATATAAAAAACAAAGCTAAAAGACATAGATGCCAATAAAGGAGATATAGTATTTGGCAAATAGGAATCTCAGAAAAAGAAAATATCGAAAATAAAAATATAAGAGACTAGCAAAACAAAACAGTAACCCAGACCTGAAGAAAGATATTGGTCATTTGATTGCTCTCATGCAATAATTCACACCTAGGTACATTGTGTTTAAATTTTAGAACACCAAGGATAAGGATGAGGTCATAAAGACTTTAAAGAGAAGAAAAAATTGTCTTCCAAAAGAACATGGTCCATATTTATATCCGATTTCTCAGGCACAGCACAGGATGCTAGAAGACAGAGCATGATTTTCAGAGTTGTGAGGGAAAATCTCTTTTTTCAACTTAAAATTATATCTGCCCTCCTTTTTCTAAAGGCAGATAGAAGACATTTTCTGATATTTCAGGAGCCCAGAAAATTTCTCTCTTAATCTACCACCAAATCCTGTGGTAGATTGAAAATTGCAGTAAATCCTTTAACATTCTTCCCACTGAGAGATGTAGCCTATATCCTTTCCCCTTGAATGTAAGTAAACTCTATGACCGCTTTGACCAGTAGACTACAGTGCAAGGGGCACTGTGCCAGTTTCCTAGCCCAGACCTTAAGGAACTATCAGCTTCCACTTCCTATCTTTTGGAATCCCTGAGCTACCATGTAAGAAGAGACGGCCATCTTGAAGTGGCCCCACTTAAGCATTCTAGTCAACATGTCAGATGAACCCAGCTTTTCAGTCTATCCAGCCAAGGGGATATCAGTGATGCCATCTTTGAATTAAAAATAAATTTCATGAGAAATAATTTAAATGTATGATATGTGAAAGAGCAGAGTACACATTTCCAGGTAAGCTAATTTTGATTTACTTAGATAAAATATTTACTCCTTTACAAGGATTAATTCATAATTTCTAGAAAAGGTACATATGGAGGAGACATTCTATTTCATATGAAGAGAATCATGTGCCTAGAGATATAGCATTCTGTATAGTTTTTATTCTAATAGCCCAAATTAAGAGAACAGGGCAACATAAGCTTTTGGAAGACAAATTGTAGGGTATAAAGACTGGTAGAAATTTTAGGCAGAAGAGGTAAGAATAGAAAGGCCACTTGGGTCAAAGTGGAAACCTTGAAGTAGTAGATTGGAGAATCCATACTTTTTTTTGTAGACTGGGAATAACTGAAGATTTTTGGGTTGGCAGATGGGAAGAGAGGCTCCCATCAGGTCATACTGGAATAGGGCAAAACTTAGTGATCTGGGATTCATCTAGCCATTATTCTGAGAAAAGTCCAGTTTTGGCAAGGAGATGTACAGTCGTCTGTCCTGACTATCCATTAAAATGATCGTGTATCATGTGCAGAAGAGTCCACGTAAACAACGGACAGATGTGGGAGGGGAAAACAGGTTAAAGTAAAACACAGCCTCCATTTTCCATTTCTGGAGTATGTCAGAAACTATAGTTTTATTAGCCAGGGTCCAGTATTAAAAGAGTATTTCAATCTCTGAGGCTTCCACTTAATTCCATGCTTATTCATATTGATTATTATTTATAATCACTAGTAAGACAAGCTACAGACTGGGATAAAACAATTGCAAATCACACATTTGACAAAGGATTTATATCTAGATTTTATAAAGAATTCTCAAAACTCAATAAACAATCCAGTTAGAAAATGAGCAAAACATGAACAAAAAATCACTAAGGAAGATAAATAGATGGCATATAAGTACAGGAGAAGTTGTTGAATATGATTAGTCATTGTCGTTGTTAGGTGCTGTCATGGATTGAATTATGTCCCCCCAAAATATGTGTCAACTTGGGTAGGCCATGAGTCCCGATATTGTGTGATTGCCTACCTTTTTGTCATCTGGTGTGATTTTCTTATGTGTTATGGGTCCTACCTCTATGCTATTAGTGAAGCAGGATTAGAAACAGTTATGTTAATGAGTCAGGACTCAATCTACAAGATTAGGTTACATTTTAGAAGCCAAGCTCTTTTGAGATATAAAAAACAGGAGCTAGCAGACAGATGTAGGGGCTTCATACCACCAAGAAACAAGAGCCAGGAGAATAGTGCATCCTTTGTACCAGGGGTCCCTGCGCTGGGAAGTTCCTGGACCAGGGGAAGATTGATGACAAGGACCTTCCTCCAGAGCCAACAGAGAGAGAAAGCCTTCTCCTGAAGCTGATGCCCTGAATTCGGACTTCTATCCTACTCGACTGTGAGAGAATAAATTTCTCTTTGTTAAAGTCATCTGCTTGTGGTATTTCTGTTATAGCAGCACTAGTTAACTAAGACAGGTGCCTTTGAGTGGATTTTCAATTCATAATGGCCACATGTGACAGAGTAAAACAGCCCTATAGGCTTTCTTAGGCTGTAATCTTTAAGGAAGCAGATTGCCAGATTTTTCTCCTGCAGAGCTGCTCAGTGGGTTGGATCAGTCAACCTTTTGCTTAGCAGCCAAGCTCTTAACCACTGCATCACAAGGGCTCCTTCGTTAGTCATTAGGGAATGCAAATTAAAACCACAATGAGTTATTACTGCACAACCTTGTCTAGAACGCTCTTTGCTGATCCCTGGTTAACCCTTTTCATCCTTCAGATCTTGGCTGCAATTCAAATTAGGTCAGGTATTTTGACCTGTTACAGCAGTTACCACAGTAGTAATGTACATGTGTCTGTGTTGTTATTTGATCCTAATTTTGCAGTAGAATAAACTGAAGCTTAGTTTTTTTTTTTTTATAACTTGCCCAAAGTTACACTCCTAGTAAAATGGTAAAGCTGGGATTTAACTCCAGTTCTACCTGACACTAACACCTGTGCTTTTGCTACTATTCTCTTATGCATCCTGTGTGTATTACAACACAAAAGGATACGCTGAAAATGACCAAACCTGTAGAATTCCGTTTCCTTACTATTGCAGGTAAATTACAGATAGGAAGGAAACACACACACTGAGCTTGTGATTCATTTAAGGAAGGACACAGAAATCAGTAGAAGCTGGGGAAAGTGTTAGCAGTGAGAAGGGTAAAGATAGGACAGACATGAGAGACACTGGGGAGGTGGACTCCCCTGAAATGGTCATAGAGGGACTGGAAAAAGTCAAATCTGACCCTGAAGTGTCAAGCGTGTTTCTCAAGAAGGAGAATATCTTTATTAAGACAAATAAGAAAGTCAAGAGGAGCTGTTTTTGTTTTGTGACTTGCTTGGTTTGTTTTGGGTTTGTGGAAGTAGGGCAGAAGAGGGAGAGATGTATTTGGTTTTTGACAGCTTGAGTTTGAGGTGTCAATGCAACATCTAGGTGGCTATGTTCACAAGCAAATGAAACTGTTGACCAGAATTTAGAAAAGCTTTAAAACTTTGAAGGAAAGGATTTTATATCTTGGTGTCATTTATTGGATATTTTAATTGAAAGCATGAGAGTGCCAAGGCAAAGAAAGAACAGGGTCAGTTTCAAGGAGAACCTATTTTTACTGGGGAATAGCAAAAAGGAGCTGGAAAAACAATTCCAACTACACAAAGAATCTTCATTGATGTAGGCAGAGAATATTAGTTAAAGTGATCAGACACCAAATGATAAAATCTTCAAAAAGGAGAGGAGTAGTCACCAGGATAAAATCTCTAGAGAAACAAGGGCAAGAAAATAAGCCCACCTGAGTTACTTATTGGGAGACCAGTATAACTTTTAAGAGTTCAGTCTCACTAGATTGATAGGTATAGGAGCCACAATTGCAATTAACTCATGTGCTGAATGGGTGGCAGGGTGCTGTGATTATGTTTCCTCTTTCATTTTCATTTCAGTCATTAAAATGGCATATTGTCTGTCTATTACTGTAAGGTGTAAAGAGCTGGCATAGACTAAAGGATTCAAAGTCTTAGAGAAAACTGGAATTTTTCTTTAATTTCTTTGATATAATAAATTTCTTTGGATATACCACTGATGTTACTTTTTTTCTGAATTAGTTTCCCTGTGCAGTTAAAAGAAAGTATACCTTCTTGCTTTTATAACGAGGTCAGATTGTGAACTCAGTAAGTATAAGTAGGTTGCACCTACTGCTCACTTATGGACTATCTCGTTATCCAAAATTTTGCATTTACGACAATAGTAAAAAGTCTACTACCGATTATTTTGTGCATTAACAATGAATGTCTGGCAGTAATGAATGCTGAGGTGTGAGGTAAGAATAATGCTGGCTGTGATGGTTAAGGTTTTTATGTGTCAGCTTGGCTGGGCTGTGATTCTCAGTGATTTGGTAGTTATGTAAAGATGTAATTTGGCAGTTGTGTAATGATGTAATCTGGCAATTGTATAATGATATTGGAGCCCTGGCGGTGCAGTGGTTAAGAGCTATGGCTCCTAATCAAAAGGTCAGCTCTTTGGAAACCCTGCCGGGCAATTCTACTCTGTCCTATAGGGTCGCTATGAGTCAGAATTGACTGGATGGCAATGGGTTTGGTTTTTGGAGCCCTAGTGACAAAATAGTTAAGAGCTCAGGCTGCCAGCCAAAAGGTTGGCAGTTCAAATCCACCAGCTGCTCCTTGGAAACCCAGTGGGATAGTTCCACCCTGTCCTTATATGGTTGCTATGTGTCAGAATCGACTCAATGGCACACAAAAATGACAACAACATAATGATGTAGTCATCCTCCATTTTGTGATCTGATCCAGTCATCCTCCATTTTCACCTAATGTCAATTTTTGCATAGCAACCTAGTCTTTGGAACCTAACCATGTCCATAAATGAGGAGTGGGTATATTATCTTTTACATTATGTATCAACTTCGATTTAGTGAATTCTCACTAAATAAGTGATCTTTTCCCTCCCCAAGTGATTTGTAGCTGTATTTTAGCCAAGGTATTTTAACTCCAGGGAATGAATACAAGTGGCCTAAAAGGACAATATTAATTTATTTGCCAAGAAGTTGGTAATTTGAATAAGCATTAATTATGGCATTATTTCTGAATATATTCTTAATCATAGCTATATTGATATTGGCTTAGAGTTTTGATATATTTGGATGAACTTTCCATATGAACAAATGCCTGAGCAATCTGATTAAGCATCATAATGGATCAGTTGTATATTATGAAGCTCTTGCCAAGACATTTAGGAACTCAGTTAAGTTAAAAAAAAAAAGTAACACGTCTTTATTTGAATTTCAAATATGGCTTAAATTCTGTTCAGAAAATAAACCTAGATTATGATTAAGATTTATCTTACTTTTTGAGGGCTGATGGCATTATTGATGCATTATCATTATACTTTCTTTGTTTAATATTTATGAACTGCATGCTTTATGCCTGGTATGATTGAAATTAGTAACAAATCTATAACTATTATGCATGTTATTTAATAACTCAGCTGTTAAATACATGGTTGGGTGTTTAAGTTACTGAAACCACAGAAAATATTTCCTTCAGTAAGCATGTTGCCAAAATCTGTGGCTATTGTAATTTCCAAATAATAAATATTTATCAAATGTTTGCCATGGGTAATACATTAAACAAGCTAGTAGTCACAGGGAATACAGAGACGAATGCAAGATTTTCCTTGTCCTCAATGGACAAAGCCTCCTGGGAAAATAAAAGAAATGCACATGGGATTTTAGCATATATTATAATTATGTAATGACAAGTATATGCAATATAGCCAAGGTTTAAAAAAAGAAAAGGAAAAAATATTGGGAACGGGGACAGTTTCATAAAAGTAAAGACTTGGCCAATGGATATGATTTTAGTGGCAGAAATGGGAACGTGTTCCAGGTGGAAGGAACACCATTAGCAAAATCAAAGAGAAGGATTGTTGTTAGCTGCTGTGGAGTGAGCCCCAGACTCGTGGTAATCCCATGCACAATGGAGTGAAATGCTTCCTGGTCCCTTGCCATCTCCTGATTAGTTTTGGATGCCACTGTTGTAATCCAGAGAGTTTTTATTGGCTGATTTTCAAAAATTGATCATCACACCTTTCTTCCTAGTCCATCATAGTCTGGAAGCACCACGGAAACTTGTTCAGCATGACAGCAACATGCAGGCTTCCACCAACAATGGGTGGTGGCTGCGCATAAGGTACATTGGTCAGGAATCAAACCCAATCTTCTGCATGGAAGGTGAGAATTCTACCACTAAGGCATCCTACCATCAAAGGAAAGAATGTTGTTGTTGGTTGCCCTCTTGTTTGACAGCATGGTCTAAATTGAGCATTGAATACATAGGTGAGGTGGAGAAAGTAAGCCTGGAGGGGTAATTAGGGAAGGTCGCTTTGAGTTGGAATCCACTCCAGGGCACTGGGTTTGGTTTTTTATAGTGGAAGCCTATAGAAGGTATTTACATGTGTTTGGATTCTTAGATAATAGGATGCCCTTGTATTGTTAGAACCATCTACAGTGAAACCTGTGAGAGTCTGAACTCCAAGGCACTGCCTTGTTTTCGTGGGTCTCCAACTTTTCCATGTGTGGCAGTGTGCAATCACTACTTTTCTACCACTATTAGTAGTTTCTGCCTTACACAGGCTCCAGCTTTCTCAGGTTTTACTGTATTTCCTATGCAATCAGCAGAGTCTAGTAGTAGCCCTCGTGGTGTAGTGATTAAGAGCTACAGCTGCTAACGAAAAAGTCAGCAGTTCAAATCCACCAGCCACTACTTGGAAAGTCTAAGAGGCAGTTCTACTCTGTCCTATAGGGTTGCTATGAGTCAGAATCGATTCAATGGCAATAGGTTTGGTATGTTTGTAATGTCTTTCAAAAATTAGATTAGTCAGTTGTTCTGTGTCTGGAGTAAGAGCCAGGACCTTCAAAGAGAAGGCCAGAAAGCCCTGTGGACCTATCTTCCCATTGAGAACAGGCCTAAGATGAGGCCTTTTGATGTTATTATATAGTAACATGTACACTGACAAGGTTGAAAAATCGACAAAAAAAGGTTAAAAAAAAATGGTGACTAAAAAACTTTAAGCTTTGTTGCTTACTGGACCACACAACCTTTAAGTAAATTGTGAAATATTCATTATGATAGTAATGAATCTTAATTATCTTGTGAGTAGTACAATTCTATTACATTGCGTTTTTTAATGTTGAATGTGTTAATTTGTTAAATATAAACATTTAGAACAAGCCACAGTATATGTAACCTTGTTCTGATCCTTCTTCATTTATTAATATTCTAGGAGGCTCAAAATAGAAGTGGCCTGGGCCTTTTTCAACCTCCGAGAAGTTTTGCCAAGACCATTACATTTTCTTATATGTACAGAGCACAATCATTTATTAATCTTCTGTAGACTTTGCATTGATCATCTTAAATGATGTGGTTTGAAATACCAGTACTATGTAAACAGTTCATAGGATTTGTGCTAATCCAGTGTAACTCATGAAATTTACTTTTAATTATGAAACACACATTTTCATCTTGTTGCATGAAATTAGAAAATTTTCTTCTCTAAGAGAGGAACAAGGAAGAGCAATAAAATGTGCTGTTGATAAAATGTGCCACATATGAATACGAGGTTATTCTTGTCCAGCAGCACTTCAGAATTTGCCATTGTTAAGAGTGTATAGCTTAAGATAGTAGGGTCAAGTCTAACAGGAAGATTGATTTCCTGTATATCACACAGCTGGAGAACCAGCAAAGGTTTTTAAGTAGGAGCTGATGTCCCCAGGCTTGTATTTTAGAAAGCCAGCCCTGGTGGTAAGGCAGCTAAGAGCAGATTGTCACTGCTATTAGGGAACTTAGGAAGTTTCTCCAGTAGTCCAGCCACAACACAGTAAATGTTTGGATTTGGAAAGTGACAAGGAAAATGAGCCTTTCAGAGGTAAAAATCAAAACCATCTAACCCTACTGCCTATCATCTTTCCACTTTTCCAGATTCCTCATAAGAATATGACAAAGGTCCTGCTCTCTTGGTGCTTGTAGTCTAATTAGAATATGACTAGTACGATTGATATTTGGTGTTTAGATGAATGGTGCTAGCTCTGAGTACAGCAGGATGATAAATGTAGGTATAAAAATATATTTTTTGTAGTCTTAAATATGGGCTTAGTTAGGCTTCTTATCAAACTACTGTATCAGAATATTTATATTTGAGTTTTTGGCTAGGATTATTTGTGGATGAAATGGCCATGCATTTGAGAGTATTCTTAAAGAAGTTCACAAAGATACCTAATAAATGCTTTGTAATGTTTTCATGATTATGGGAGGAAATTATAAATTTATTTATAGTTGCAAAGCAGTAAGGATATTGTCATAGTTTATATTATTAAAATTCTTTATCCATGTGGCTGTGTAGTCATAGAGGCATACCAAGAGGCAGTCGTCTGAGCAGAACAAGGGTATACTACGTGGTTTAAAGTCAAGACAAGTATACGTCAGGGTTGTATCCTTTCACCGTACAAATTCAATCTATATGCTAAGTGAAGACAGCTACCTGACCAACTGACTGAAAAACCAAAACCCATTGCTATCGAGTTGATTCTGACTCACAGTGACTTTATAGAAGAGATCCATATCTATGCCTATTCCAAAGAAAGGTGGTCCAACAGAATGTGGAAATTATCAAATGAGGTCATTAATATTGCATGCAAGTAAAATTTTGCTGAAGATCATTTAAAAGCAGTTGCAGCAGTACATCGATAAGGAATTGCCAGAAATTCAAGCCAGATTCAGAAGAGGATGTGGAGCCAGGGATATCATTGCTGATTTCGGATGGCTCCTGCTTGAAAGCAGAGAATACCAGAAATATGTTTACGTGTGTTTTATTGTCTATGCAAAGGCACTTGACTGTGTGGATCATAACAAATTATGGATAACATTACGAACATTGTGAAGAATGGGAATTCAAGAACACTTAATAGTGTTCATGCAGACAACCTGTGCATAGACCAAGAGGGAATCATTAGAAAAGAACAAGGGAATACTGTGTGGTTTAAAGTCAGGAAAGGTATGTGTCGGGGTTATATCCTTTCACCATACTTATTCAGTCTATATGCTGAGCAAAAAATCCCAGAAGCTGGACTTTATGAAGAAGAATGGGGCATCAGAATTGGAGAAAGACTCATTAACAACCTGCGATATGCAGATGACACAGCCTTGCTTGCTGAAGGTGAAGAGGACTTGAAGCAGTTACTGATGAAGATCAAAGACCACAGCCTTCATTATGGATTACACCTCAATATAAAGAAAACAAAAATCCAAAATCCTTACTACTGGACCAGTGAGCAACATCATGATAAACGGAGAAAAGATTGAAGTTGTCAAGGATTTCATTTTACTTGGTCCACAGTCAACACCCATGAAAGCAGCAGTAAAGAAATCAAATGATACATTGCACTGGGAAAATCTGCTGCAAAAGACCTCTTTAAAGTGTTAAAAAGTAAAGATGTCACTTTGAGGACTAAGGTCTGCCTGACCGAAGCTATGGTGTTTCCAGTCGCCTCATATGCGTGTGAAAGCTGGACAATGAAAAAGAAGACTGAAGAATTGGTGCCTTTGAATTATGGTGTTGACAAAGAATATTGAATATACCATGGACTGCCAAAGGAATTAACAAATCTGTCTTGGAAGAAGTATAACCAGAATCCTCCTTAGAAGCAAGGATCGTGAGACTTTGTCTTACATATTTTGGACATGTTATCAGGAGGGGCCAGTCCCTAGAGAAAGATGTCATGCTTGGTAAAGTAAAGGGTCAGCGAAAAAGAGGAAGACCCTCAATGAGATGAATTGACACAGTGGCTGCAACAATAGACTCAAGTATGACAATGATTGTGAGGATGGCGCAGGACTGGGCAGTGTTTCGTTCTGTTTACATATGGTTGCTGCCTTAGTTATCTAGTGCTGCTATAAACAGAAATACCACAAGTGGATGGCTTTAACAAAGAAAATTTATTCCCTCACAGTCTAGTAGGCTACAAGTCCAAATTCAGTGTGCCAGCTCCAGGGGGAGGCTTTCTCTCTCTGTTGGCTCTGTGGGAAGGTCCTTGTCATCAATCCTCCTGAATCTAGTAGCTTCTCTGCACAGGAACCTTGGGTCCAAAGGACAAGCTCTGCTCCAGGTGTTGCTTTCTTGGTGGTATGAGGCCCCCATGTGTCTCTGCTGGCTCCTCTCTTTTATATCTCAAAAGAGACTGGCTTAAGACACTATCTAATCTTGTAAATCTCATAACTGCTGCTAATCTCTGGTGAACATCATAGTGATAGGATTTACAACACATGGAAATCACATCAGATAACAAAATGGTAGACAGTCATACAATACTGGGAATGATGACTTAGCCAAGTTGACACATATTTTGGGGGGACACAATTCAATCCATGACAGTTGGTATGAATTAGAACTAACTCGATGACACCTAACAACAACATATATATATATATATATATGTATGTATGTATATATATACACATATACCCATTGCCGTTGAGTCGATTCCAACTCATAGCAACCCTATAGAACAGAGTAGAACTGCCCCATAGAGTTTCTAAGGAGCGCCTGGTGGATTTGAACTGCGGACCTTTCGGTTAGCAGCCATAGCTCTTAACCACTACGCCACCAGGGTTTCCATATATATATACACACATACTTATATACACACACACACATATACATACATATATACATACACACACACATATATATATACACATACATATACACATATATATATATATAAACCAAAAAAAAGACAAACCCACTGCCATCGAGTCGATTCCAACTGGTAGTAACCCTATAGGACAGGGTAGAACTACCATATAGGATTTCCAAGGCTGTAAATCTTTTATGGAATCAGACTGCCACATCTTTCTCCCAGGGAGTGGCTGGTAGATTTGAACTCCTGACCTTTCAGTTATCAGCCAAACACTTTAACCACTGTGCCACCATGGAAACACTGGTGGCATAGTGTTTAAGTGCTAAGGCTGCTAACCAAAAGGTCGGAAGTTCGAATCCACCAGGTGCTCCTTGGAAACTCTACGGGGCAGTTCTACTCTGTCCTCTAGGGTCCCTAGGAGTCGCAATCGACTTGACGGCAGTGGGTTTTGGCATATATATATATATATATCCCATTCAAATGTGTGAGGAAGGAGCAGGAGGGGCACCAGAGATTATCAGGGTTTAGGGCCCTCACATCCCTGAATCCAACCCTGTTTGTACACTATGCCCATATGTTGGCTGTTTACACTTATATTAGCATATTAAAGGCTCAGAAATCTTGTAGTAAAGAAACTTATCTCCTTTCCTTTCCTTTAACTCAGTATTTCCAAAGCTTATTTCCACATAGAATCCTTGACTTCAGGTTCTGCTATTAACATCTCGGAAAACTAGCATTCTCTGAAAATAATGTTCATGGAACAAAGTTTAAGAAGTGCTATCCCCAGATATTAGAGTCCAAAGAACCTTCACAGTGGTTGATGGAGAGACGCAAATGGGAAAGACAGTTTTAAATTTTGCATGTAGTTCTAAAGGGATAAGTGTACCAGTTCAAATAGAGTTGTCATTGTGTTTTCAAAAACTGGCTTTCTGAGCGGAATATAGTATATTGTGAGTACCTGTCAACTTTGCTTATCCTTTCCTCTGTCAAGAGTTTAAAAATTACAAGAACTCTTTTTTTATGTGTGAAAATTCAATTATTTTTTTCCTTGACATCTTTATAACTATTACAGATTATTTAATTCAGTTAGGTAATTTGTTCAACCTGTCTCTTTCTTGAATTATAACTTGTTACCTGCCTATATACTCTTGGTAAATACAAGAGTGCTAGAATAATATTAAGAAAGAAACATGTATGATAGTTTTAGGTTCTCACTCTCCCTACCCACAGGTGTATTTTTCTTACTCTGCTATTGTCATTTGGAGTGAGAATGCTTGACTATTTCAATGAGAGTTAACTGGAGGTACTAATCATAGCATTATACAGCTCTTTATCTCCCCTTTGGAAAATAGGTGCTCAAAAGGAAAAGAGTTCAAAAGATAAAATATGTGGACCATTATAGTAAGTCTTAGAGTGTTTTCATGAAGGGGTTAATGTTATTGTTTGTTTCTTACCAACTGCGAAGATATATTTCAACCCACCTTAGTCATGGCACTGGAGGGCGTGTTGAAGATTGCTCTTTTTAAATAAGCCGCCTGAGGCCCAGAGGGGCTGTGTAGTTTGACCAAGAATGAAAACTGAGTTTCCCATCCCTGAAGCTTGTCCTCTCACCTCTACAGCATGTTGCGTCTTATTTTACCTTTTAAAAGTTTTGTTACCAGGGAGACTTCACATCGGGGATAGTAGATGACAGTCTCCATGACGGGATTTGCAAGAGACCTAGGAAGCCCCATAACCAAGATTATTTTCCCCACAACGTGTCGTTTTGACATGGTAGAGATAGATTGCTTCATACGTTGAAGGATTATCAGTCTTAAAAGCCTCTTATTAAAATGTAAATATACCTGGAGGAATCTCTCCTAAGCTTATACTGGGTTAAAATTGTATCTCAGAGATTAGCTGATCAAATTGGTTTCCAAACAAGAGAGCTGAGGGGCAGAGGGGCACCACTGGACAGGGGCAGAGGTCAGTGTAACAGTGTTCTAGAACTTGGTTTATCTTACAACTCTAAGAGCGGCTCTATTTTTTTTTTCTTTTTAGATCTGTATATTTTAAATGAAATGGATAGTTAATGAAATGAATTCTGAGTGGATAGATGGAGTCACAAATGTTGCAAGGCATAATTTTGAGCCAGGTGTCAACAATTTGAGTGTGTCCCGTAAGGTTTCCAAGGCCGTAATCTTTACAGAAACAAACTGCCACATCTTTCTCCCTCAGAGCGGCTGATGGGATTGAACCACTAACCTTCTGGTTAGCAGCCTAGAGCTTAACCACTGCATCGCCAGGGCTCCTTTTCTAAAATTGAAACGTATGAATTCCTATGGAAGAGATCTGCTTGGTCTAGTTTGTATCTTTTTTGTGGGGGGGGGAGCGGATAAGGTTATGAGCATAAATGTGGCATCTGGAGCTCATACGTGTTTTTTGAGGGGTTAATTAAGAACTGGGAAAAAGAAAACCTTCAGAGTTAAATGTTAAAATATTATAAACTGAATAAATACCAAGAGAAGAGTAGCTCTTATCCCCATATTCGGGCCTTGATACTACTAGAATGTCTGTAGATACAGCGTTCTTAGAAGGTCTGATGTTCAGCCGGTATCCCTTAGTATACTGGACAGTGATTTACAGGGAGCTCGCTTCTGGTTGGTCAGTGCTTGTGTTATAAAAAAAAAAAAAAAAAATT